>NW_026116953.1:0-29827 GCF_001640805.2 Lates calcarifer
GTTTATACTGCTTACAGTACTACCTGGATGCCAGTTTACGTGGTTTGTGGGCACTGGCCCAGTTGGCCCAGTTCAACAGATGCAATGATCACAGAGAAAAACAGTTGGCATGACTCATGCTCCACAGCCAAAGTGACACCCAAGTAGAGGACACAAATACACTATATTCTGTGAATCCAGTTGGTCCCTTAATCAGTATACTGTTATCAGTATACTGCTTACTATTGTTGCTTTTTTTGGGGTGGGGTGGGTAACATTTGTCCACTGGGACCTGCCTTTAATAATAGGTCTGTTTGGATCCCCCAGAGCTCAGAACTCTTGAAAATTCCAAAAGCTTTCATACATGTTGAATGTTGTCTTTTCCTCTCCAACTCTGATGTATTACATATAAAACCATAAAAAACAACTTTTAATGTGAAAAAGACTTCCCCTGACTGAATGTAATCCAAGGTTTGGATTACATCAGAGAAAGAAGTGCTTTTCACAGTTTTTCAAGCCAAAATCTAGTTTTCAAATCAAAATATATTGTATACTATAGTTAAAAGGAGTAGAGGTGATTTGTGGTTATGTTTTTTTCTAACATGGATATACAGGATTTCTGGAGTAGAACTAGAGGCAGCAGAGAGGCAGCACTCCCATCTCACAGACTGATGTGTCCTGACAGATTGAGACCTGTGCTCATTAGCTCCTCTGCCTGCTATGATCACACCTGTTCTCTTCTCACTACAGTGGCAAACTCTCACAACTCCCACACAAGACACATAGCAAGATGGGTAAAGCTGCACATAAAAGCAGCAAAGAGACTCAAGTGTGCCTTGTTTAACTAACAATAGTGTATTTTATCTATTTTCATCAAGGCCTTTTCAGAAAAAAAAAAAAAAAAAACTCAACTCTGGAGCCTGTGGGAGCTATTGAATTTACCCTGGTATGTCTGTCTGAGCTGCTTGTTTCTCTGTCATGCCCAACAGTTTTTATTGATATATTGTCATAAATTCAGTCACTTTGTTATTGACAACACCTCTTGCAACAATTGGTCCATGAGAAAGTATTAACAAGATAAAGAATCTGCAGCCATGCTAGAGGGTCTGTGACCAAAGTTATCACAATTTGTCTGTGACAAATTTAGTGGCAATCTGTGCTTTGAGATATTTTATCTGAACCCACAAATGTTAAACTCACGCTGGCCACTAAAGGAAAACTCAGGGGATCATCCTTGTTAGCATGGCTAAAAACTAGCATTTCCTTGCCATACAATAGAGGTAGAGGTACAGTATATCAGATCATAGTCAACTAGCTTTGGCCTGAGTAATCAATAACTTAACATCTACACAAACAGACTTACCCTTCATTGACCAAACCATCGAGAAATACAAATGTTTTATTAAATCACCTATCAACACAACCCTAACAACCTGGTGGAAATTAAACCAGTGACATCTCCTACCCAATGCTGTAGTGGAGACTAAATGCACATTAATTGACATCTCAAATACATAAAATCCTCTTTTCACAAGACACCTTAGTCTGCCATAGGCAAAATGGAATTAAGATCTTTTGTTCAAGTGTGTAAGTGTCTCAGTACATTGCTTTGTGTTTTTGTGACCACTTGCAGGTGCACCTTTTGTCGAAGTCCGTGTGGATGTCCATCAATATGACCAAACCTTCATCTCACAGAGCCAGCAGTCTCCACGACTGAAAAAGGCACCTCATGCTTGTCTTCTTCTTCGACATTTGCAGGGTTGTGGACCATGAATTCATGTGCTGCAATGGCAACTGGACACCATCATAACAACACTCCCATTCACAGCATGTTTTTACATGCAGGTTTTATGGCTGGACCAACACCATCGCTGTTCCCCACCCACCCTGCTCATCAGATGTGGGTGACTTCTTCCCTTTTCCTTAAATAAAATTCAAGCTGAGGGGTCTCTGCAAATCATAGATGCTGCTTTAGAGAACAGGACTTCCAGCGAGAAGCTGTACAAGGTGACTACTTTGAAGGGGATTCTGTGGAATTGAAATCAGGTAAAGATTTTGCTTGTTAAAGGTGAAGTGTAGCAGTATCCAGGAACAGCTGTGGGGCTCCAGACTTGTATTGCAAAATACAAGATGCAACTATTCAGGGGAGAACCGAGGTCTCACTGTGCTTCAAAAGGAAACCTTTACTACAAGCTATTACACATAAGCACCTCTGACAGTGTGAATAGTGAGGTGTGAGCTCACATGGCACATTCTATTTAGGGCCTTACAGTACTGTAAGTGTGTACATTTTTAGTATGGCTGACATTAGTGTCAAACGATCCTCTAACCTTTGAGGCACTGAGCTACAACAAACCACACTGATGTCTGAAGGTGTTCCACACTAGTCAGCCTGATGTTCTTAATGATGATGAAGAGAACAGTGATAATGATAAGGAAGATGGTTATGATGATGATGATGATGAAGAGGAGGAGGATAGTCACCATCAGTAATCACACTGTTTTGATGATGTTACTGTTGATGCCTGTAGATTTTACAGTGTTCAAACTGACACTACGGCGGCGTTTAAACTTTGATTTATTCACTTTGACTTTACTTTCACTTTAACTGCTAGAGCACTATAAGTCCATACACTGTATATGAAGATATGTGGCCAGCCACAGCTAGGTGGTGGAGTTCTTCTGCTAGTATAACTGTCAGATCAGATAATAATAATAATTTAAGTGTATATGAAGTTGCCAAAGTTAAAACTGCTTGACACTGGAACGTACCATGTAAAAATACTCATTAGACTAGATTACACCAATTATTGTCTAATCATGGGGTGATGTCTATTTAATCCTGCTGGAAAAATACCTTTCCCATTTTGAAATTAGGTGAATACACTTGACAGCTGAATGTCTGAGTTTTGTGGATCAGTGACAAAATGTGCTTGGAACTAATATGTAATAGAATGTTACTGCAGTACATTCTGAAATGAGTTTTCATTACAGGTAAGTAAACGTCCTCTGGCACACAAAGGGTTACAGGAGTGTTAACACATCTTTAGAACACTATTTCTGGAAAACGTCCTCTGATGTATTTCTGTTGGGTGACAGTTCAGCTCTATTTGAGAAGTTTTTACATCCCTCCTCTCAAAGCTCTCCACAGTGAGCTTGTATGAGCCAAAATATTTCTCTCTTACTATATGCTGGTTGTCCTACTTTGAAGTCTGACACAAACGTAACCTTCAGTTTAATGTATGTAAATCCCATAAGAGTATTTCTTCCTCTGTGTGAGGCTAACTCTTTTTAGTTTTGCAAAAAAAAAATGCACACAGATGTAAATTATATTATATTACAATAAGCTTCATACAAGAATTACTCATATGAACACATGCAATCAAGTGACACATAGAAGTGATTTAAGAGAACTTGTCACATACACCTTTTTTTTTTTTTTTTTTTCATATTTTGAATTTTAGATAATTAAATAATAATTATAGATGATGCACCTGACAGTTTGGGGTGCCACAGTAAATGGTCTGAATAGAGAATAGTTTTTGATTTTAAATAACTTTGCAACTATTTTTAATAATATGCTCCTCCCCATACTCTTACATGTGGTGAAATATTTTACTTGTAATGTGAAAAATAATAAAATAACATATATAGAGCCTGTTTGATTGCTCTTGTAACTGTTGTGTGTGTTCTGAAATGCTTCTCCAGTTACATGTTTGGGTAATTCCTCAAAATGACTTTATCACTATGACAGCACTTCATCCATGGCAAGGTGAGGCTCTGCACTGCATTAAGCACTTAGCAGGATATCATGTGTTTGAGGTGATGTTTTCTGTGAGAATGACAATAATTCCACAGCACCAGGATTCAAAAATCTGTGTAGAATGAAAGTGTCAAAAACAAAAACATGCCGCCTCTGCTTTGACAGCTCTTCATGTTGAAAGCAAATCCAAAGGCTGCTTAGTCTGAGACATGAGTGCTCCCTGGAGTGTATACACAGAGTCAGCACTCAAACGCAGGGCTGTTGCAGTCAGTCTAAGAATTGGATATTCAGGATGGCATGTTGATGTCAGGTGGACTGAGGTGATGCAGGGTTTGATTTCCCTCTGGTTGCATGAGTCATCATTATCTGTGCCCTCTTTATGTTCTGCAGTGGCCTTCAGTGTGGTCTAATCATGGGCTCAGTACCCAGGCCATAATCAAGGCTTCAGTTAGGAACACTGAAACACTTATAGGAACACTACAAGGTCAAGCAGAACAAACTCTCTGCTCTGCTTTATGTGTTCTCACTGTGTTACATTATCTAGGGAATAGTTCTAATCACATCACAAAAAAACATTATATATATATATATATATAAAAAGAAGTCAGCTTTGATGTAATTTTCATTATTGAAGCTGTAGTTAGTGGTGGTCTAGTCACATTGGTCTCCAGTGTGTAACTCCAACTGAGAACTAGCTACTACATCTTTCTAAAAAATTTTGTGGTGGGCTACTTCTGCCCTTGCTGTTGAGAGAGGACAGTTAGGCTGAGTCCAAAGTGCCAGTGTCTATCCAAATCTGCAATTCATCAAATCCACAAAAGGCCTGAAACAGACTTTCCACAGACTACAGACATTTTTAGATTTGGCAGTTAACCTAACCTACATATCTGTTGGAGGACACTGGAACACTCAAAGGAAACCTGTGGAGGCATGAGGAGAACAGTCAAACTCCACACAGAGAGGCTCCAGTTGAACCCAGAACCTTCTCGCTGTGCAAAATGGATGTGAAAATGTTATCATTATTACATGTAGCATTAAGAAATTTGCTTTTATATTTTAGTGTAATTTTAAGTATAAATGTGTTGTTGTAGTGAGGTTTAATAATGGACACACAGAATACGGGACAGAAACTGAATAATGAAAAATCAGGAGGTAGAGCAGGTCATCCACTAATTGGAAGGTCAGTGATTCGATCCCTGCATGACTAAAATAGTGAACCCTAAATTGCCCCTGATGATGTACCAACTGTACATGAGTGTATGTATGATAGAGAAGTTAAGACTAGAAAGGTAAAGGTATAAATGCAGTCTACTTTATTCCATTTTGGACAAAATTAAGACTTTAAGACTATAGGCAAGTCATCAGTGTGTTGTTTATATTGTGGGGTGTAATGAAAAGAGCAACATTTAGCTGTAGCAAACTGGGCTGTAGTCTCTTTCTGAACACTGTGTTTTCCTTTCCAATCTTTATAAAATCAATGACACAGATATATCTTCATTTTATTTAATTAAATGAATAAAATTAATTACAAAAAAGACTGCATCTTTTGATCAAATGCTCAAATGCATAAATACCTCATACTGTATGTTAATGTTTGCCTAACAAAGACCCTCAGCAGCCATGTAAATTATGACTTCTTGTAGAGCCTCAAAACCTTGTCAGGAGGAGGTCCACCTTTGGACCGTACAGTGGAGTGTTCATACACGTGACTAAACCTCAGGGACACGCTAAACATCAGTCAGCTCCTGCTTCTCGCTGCTCGACAGCTCACTTTGAAGCCTTAATCTGCTCCAGCTGAGAGGAGTGGCTCTCATTGTGCTGGTTGTAGGGACAGGTAGAGAGAGAGGAGAACACTGATATCTCTGGATGGGGGGATATTTATGCTCTGTCAGGGGAAATTAGATGCCAGTCTGTTTTTATTCTGATGCTAGCACGCTGCCTCTGCTCTTACATAATGTTTGGAGATGTGATGCTAAAAAAGCGTCTGTTTGAAAAGGGGGATTTAGATTATTGTTTGATGGTATTTCTGCGTTGTTAGCACATGGCACACTGTGACAAGAGAAGTGATAGCAGGAGAAAGACAGGAGGATTTTTTTTTTAACCTTTATTTCTCCAGGGAAGGTTGACTCAGCACCAAATGCTCTATTTCAGCAACATCCTGCTTCACTCTCACTCAGAGAGGCAGTTAGGCAGAAAGAGGAGGAATGTTGTCCTAATCTGGATCGCTTATGCCAATGTAGAAAATTTGATATTGATATTCATGTTCTACAGCGGATGATTCTTTTTAATGACTTAAGGAACCATACCCTGTATAACACTTTGGTTTGGAAATGCAATGAACCATTTGATGGATATTCATGGTCTGTGCAGAATGTATCCTAATGTCTTGATGCTGGCCCCCAGCCTGTCCTCTACTTAACAAGCAGATTCCCATGCAATGTAGTGACTCCATTCCTGCTCTCTAAAGGATCCGCCCTTTTGTTGACCATTCCTCTAGTGCCACGTAACTGGATTCACTTTACATGTCTAACTCCCTGTACCACTAACGGTGCAACAAGAGCAAACCTTTTGGACTGTCCCAATACCCATGTTTGTGATTCTTAGCACCTAAGTGTATGTTCACAAGCAATACGCTTCAAGAAAACCAAAATACCAAAATATTGTATTTCCTTAGGTCTCAGAAAGTAGCAGTATCAGTAGAAAGGGTCAAGAAACATAAGTAGTGAGATGATCAGACATATTTGTTGACAAAGCAACACATTAGGTAAGTTTATTAGGAGGAGAAAATGGGGGTGAAGTGTAAATGATTATCCAAACTGACGACATCCCTTTATAGACGTGCTTTAACTTTGACCTACTCGTCTTACTGTGGATGTGCACACGATGTTAGCAATGGCTGAAGGCAACATCACAGGGTTTGATGTAATTTTAATAATCAGGACTTCAGGAATCAATGACATTATTTTCTTCACTCACTGTTGTCACTGTGTCTGACCACACACACTGACACTTGAGACCAGGGTTTATGTACTTACAGTATGTAGTAAATCTTTAGACTATTACACGCAATAGAATCTTAAGACTTTGGTAAAGGTTTGGGAAAACCCGTAGTTTGTTTGAATATTGAAAAAGTAAAGACATACCGTTTCATTCTTCATATCAGTGTTAATCTTTCTCTTTTTGTTGATAAAAACATAATTGTCATTACCATGCCGGTATTACACATTATGTTAAACAGACCTGGGACCTGCAAAAACCAACCTGGACCCATGGGGCCATAGGAAAATGGATGCAAACCTGTACCGGTCACAGGTTGGAGTTTGGTTCCTAGGGCTCAGGTGAACCCATGAAGACCTCCAATAGAGACTGCTACATTGCAGATCTGCAATTAGACCTATTCCACTCCAGTAACTGGCAGATATATAAATCACATAAAGTGTAATTGAGTAAAGTTATTTTAACTTGATGAATCCAACTGAAAACTAAACTGGATCAACAGCTTCTTTGAAAACCAGCTGACCGGTCATCAGTCTCTGCTACGCTGCATTTGACAGACACAGCCATTGATCCTTAGAGTACACTGGAACTGCTGTGGGGCATGAATATTTATGCTGAGTGGCTGTGAAGAAGCTCTGAGTGGCTCTGGCTGGTTTGTATATTCTCCTGAGTGTACACGCACACACACACATCTACACACACACAGACTTACACACATTTACAAGAAAAAACTCAGGAGCTTTTAAAATTGAAATAGGATGATGTTTGAGCTAAAAGTGGACTTGAGCATCTGAGATGAGAGGAGAGTCAAAAACAAGCCAAGCCAACAGCCAAATAAACCATAAGTGAGTGAAGAAAAACAGGACAAATTAAACAAGTAGAGGAGAATGAAATAAAAGAGACTAAGACGGAATAGAATAGAAGATTCAGGAGAACTTTATTGTCAACCCATTCATGCATCAGCTGGAGCTGTTCCCAGCTAATCCTGGGCAAAAGGTGGGATGCACCCAGACAAACACAGGGGAATTATAAGTCATCAGTTAAACTAACCTGCTTGTCTTAGGACTGTGGGAACCCCCAGAGGAAACCCACACAGGCACATGGAGAACATGCAAACTCAACTCAGAAAGGCCCCAGCTGAACCCAGAACTCTCTTGCTGTGAGGTAAACACTGCACAGTGCCACTGAACCTATTGTCCAGTGGCAGTAGTAGGGATGAAATTTCAATTCTCTGGCGTTAGTGGTGCTACATTTAACAGCTCTGTCCACTGGGGGCTGGTGAGTCTTTGCTCAGGTGTTGTCTAATGTAATACTACCAAACAAAGACACCATCCTCCTGGTGTCTGCAGTTTGAAGTCTTGACTCAAGTGTTTAAACCTACAGTTTTTGAGGAGATTAGGCAGCATTCTGCATAGTGCAGCTTTAAAAAGGTGCTATTTGTAACTTCTAGGTTGTCAGGCCGAGACTAAAAGGCAGGACTCAGACGCAGAGATGACGTAAATAAAACAGACATTTATTTACAACTAAGGTTCTCTCACTGAGTGACAAAGAAACAGAGGCTATAAAATTATCCTAGGGCAGATAAGAAAACAAAAACAAAAAGTCACTCTCAAGAGGAGGAAAAAAAAACAAATGAACGGAGGCTAATAAAGTTAGAACAAATCAAAATCACTCACAGAGGAGGCAAACAAAAGGCTATGAAAAGATTTAACAAAAAAAAACAAAAAAAAACGCTCTAACAGGAGGAAAACAAACAACTAGGAAAGTACTCTAAGGCTAAGGGGAGAAACTAAGATATCAAAATTTACAAACAAAAAAATCACTCTTACAGAGGAACAAAGGCTTACTGGAGGCAACACTGTGGCTACAAGGCTGGAGGTGAGTCAGGTGAACGGACAAAGACACTCTGGCAAAAGACAAAGGAGACACAGACTATTTAAACACGCAGAGGTAATGGGAAACAGGTGGAGACAATGAGTAATCAGGACACACAGGTGACACATGAGGAAGGGCAAGTGCTCTGAAACGAGAGGAGAGTGAATCCTTCAAAATAAAACAGGAAATGACAAGACCAAAATCCCAAGACAAGACAAACCTCACCGCCGTGTGACATAGGTCACCAAATGTGGTTTATTGGAGTGGGTGGTTCCAAGAGCTTTAGCCATTGTTTATACAAAAGGTTATAATATGTCCTCTGAGTAGTGCTACTTTTTCAGGGAAATCTGCTTGCTACAGGAGTTGCTATTGGAAAATGACAAGATGGGAGGGCAACAACAGTGTAGTATGATCTGAAAACATCAATAGAAAAATATATGGAATTTCAATTTAACAACTATCTTCATAAAGTGTGAGGAGTATAGGTGAGCTTCCTGTAAATGTAAATGTAACATCCTCAGCAATGAAAACTTGTCTTTGTCCTAATGTAGGATAAAAATAAAGTCTGATATACTGAGTGAACAAAGCACTGACATCAGATCAAGGCTTGTCACAGTGGATCACTCCTGGCTGAAGCAATTACTTTTGTCTCAGTATTTTGCATACAAAAGACACTTTGGTTATAGAGCAACACACAATGGTTGTGTGCACTCACACTCCAGCTATTTTTAGCAGGAAGTATTGGTACCGGTGTAGTCCTGTGTTCCTACATTATCAGTGAAATATTAGAAAGTGATAATCCAATCTGCCAGGTTGAAAACTGGGGTAATTCTCTATGCTGCCCATTAATCACAACCCCCCCCCACCCCACCCCTGCTCAGACTCCTGGGATGTACTTTTCAGATTTTTTAGGCTACAGTAGCTGCTTTATTTCCACTAAAGTCGTTAAGCTCAGAGAAGAGGGAAGTAACGGCAGGGTGTGCGCGAAAGTGATGGTAGCTCATCATGAAGCCAGGGTTAGGGGTTCAATTCCCTGTGTTGCTCAGCAGGTGGATAATTACAATACTCAGCACTGCATACATCTAGGTGTCATTACAAATACATGCAGATTTACTTTGTCCATCTTGAAAAAGACTCACCAGAGACATGACACCATCAGAAGCCTGATCAAGGATATGATCAAGGATTTCATGTGGTCATGTGAATGACTCTTGCTTGTCACAAGCCAGGGTACAGGATGTTGTTACAGAACTGTAAAAGCTCTTAGAATGTAGTCGGGCTAGATGATTGAGTGTACAAAGTATCTGTTCACATCCCATCCTATTAAGACAATTCTAACTGACATCACCAGCTCCACTGGATGATTTGAGCTTTGGTTACACTCAAAAACACCTATACACCTGTTGTGAGACAAACACTAAATTCTGCTGACTAGTTTTTGCAGAGCTTTCAGCCATGTTGAGTGAAATATGTAGATTGACTTGTTATTTCCCCTGTAATTTATACTATATTTACACTGAAACTAAATATATAAATGTCTGTTTTTGTTTGATGACTGTGAGCATTAAATGTGGATTTTGACTGTATAGATGATGTCCACAAGAACAGACAAGACAGCAGACTGAGTGAGGACTGAAGATCTCCTTCCAACCTGAAACAAGTTACAGAAAGATAATGTTTTGGCAGGCACTGACAAAATCTTGTTCTGCGGGTGGGTGCTGAAGGTAGAATTCTGTTAACCCTGCCTCAATTCACTGGTTATCTTACTTTTTCCGTGTGATTTTAAGATCACAATGATTGCTTGCTGTTTGTGCACAGACTCTTCAGTGATCAGGTAAGTTCTAATTAGAGTTACTTTAAAGATATTTTTAGTCCTTATATGTTCAAGATTTCTGATCATTTCCAGTTGAAACTGCCTTTTTAACACATACTGTGAGCAACTCTTTCATGCTTTGTTTAAACACTGTTGATCAAAAAGCGTGTGTGTGTATGTGCGTCTGTTTATGAGTGTGTTGCATGTTTGCTGTAGCTCAGACTTATGTCTCAGGCTCTGTCCTCCAGTTTTTCTCCTCAAAGTTGCAAAGTCAACTTGGCAGCACAACCTGTTTACCCTGCAGCGCTGCCTCCTGTCTGACACACACACACACACACACACACACAGACACACACTCAGTCATATACCTGTCCACATACAGTATATCCTGCTTCCTAAAATAGAGTGCAGGAACGAATCCTAAAACCCAGAAATAAGTTAGCACTTCGTGTTCCCTTGTCCCAAAGTCAGTGGGTTCTTTGAATGGGTTATCTGTTAAATGGCTGAAATAAGGTTTGTGGTCAACACAAGCTCAAGACATGGTCATGTCCTTTCATTGTTATTATCATTGTCGTTTATGCTTAAAAAAGGTGGTTGCTAACAAGTGGCTAAATGAGACTACAGAGCTTTACATTAGCCTTTCACTTCTGGCAATTGTATTTAGGCTTCAAAAATTATAACAGTGGTGATCATTTATATCATAAACTTTTGTTTTCACAGAGCTTACTTATTGAGATAATCCAAAAACCACTGACAAAAATCCCATTGGCTTTTTGTTGTGGGAACCAGGGTGATGCTAACTTTCCGGCTAGCCTACAAAAATACATCATTCCCGCACCACTCTATGGGTAGATACATTGTTTCAGAAGCATCAACAAGTGCACTATTTCATTCTATTTGTTTGATAAAGACTACAGTAAGCAGCTATTTTAGGAAACTACTGAGCCTTTTCAAAGTGAAACTATATATTTGTGAGATGCTTTGAAAGATCTTTATCTTCAGTAAACAGTGGGCTTGGAGCTGAAAGGCACAGGCAGAGTGGAGATGTCAGAAAGCGATTTGTTGGCAAGAAGAGCTAGAATTCCCTCGTTACGGTCGTATACCTCTGCCAACCAGTCCAGTTGCAGTTAATTAGAGTGTGAATTATTGAGTTATGACCAAAAACATGTTTTCTGAGGTTACAGTGACCTTTGACGTTTCATGTTTGAGTCTTTGAGTGCACATTTGCACCAAATTTGAAAAGATTCCTTCAAGGTGATTGTGAGGTATATTCAAATGGTCAAGGATGTGTTTTGTGAGGTCCCAGTCACCTTGACCTTTGACCTCTGACCACTGAAATCAAATCTCTTAATCCTTGAATCCAAATGAATGGTTGTACCACATTTGAAGAAATTCCTGTGATACTGAGATATCACATTCACAACAATTGGACGGACAGATGGGATGGCCATGACTATTGTCAGCATGGAAGTATAGAATACAGCTGTCAGAACCTTCATTTCCCATCTCTCCATGTATAAGCTGTCAACAGGAGATCAGTTGCTAACTTTGTAGGCAGCTGAACTGAAAAACCTAAACATCACACACCACACTCATCTTGTTCATATGGCTTTCATTTTATTAGAGATGCTTTCATAGTTGTTTAACAGTAGCATACTTTAGATTATACTTGAAAATGGTAGCACCAGCAGCAGTAATGCATCACCTGTTGTCCAATTGAAATTCAAATTTATGCTTCACTTGATTAAGATCAAGTGAGTCCTGATTAAAATCACATCAATAACCCTGGAATATGTGATGGTTGGCTGGTTTCTGTGTTGCAAATAGAAATCCAAGATGACAGTAGCACACCATTTCCATACAGCTCTACACATGATAGAGGATGTCATGATAATCCAAACTGGGATTTCATGTTTTCTTATATCTCTGGATAGACTATACTCTATATATATATATGTACATGTATGGCACTTGATGACACGAAAACAATAAACATCACAAATGAAAGAAATGGGCGCTTGGGTGTAAGAGAACAAAAAACAAAACAAAACAAAAAACAAACAAACAAACAAAAAACAATGACAGGTTTCCAGGCGCCACCTTCCTTCAGCTAAAGCAAAGGAGTGATCATGTAGGTTAAGGTCAGTGGTGTGAGCACAGGCAACCAAAACAATGAGATTCCTAAGAGATAGATATTTGAGATGAGAGATATACTATAAAAATGTGTAATGTATTATAATGTCCAAAGAACAGTCTTGCCCTTTCAACTGCCAGATTGTGTGTTTTACTAAGTGGTGTTTGGAACCACTGGAATGTGACTGAAACACCATCACAGCTCAGAGTGGATAGGCATGTTCATTTGGCTTATTAGTGCAAGAATATGCTCAGTGTCCACCTGGACATCAAAAAGCTACTGAAATCTGATACACTATATGGCCAAAAGCATGTATACTGTCTTTAATGATTTGGGATAGGTCCCTATGTTCCTATTCAAAGAGCACCCCACTTATTTTACACATAAATACAGGTCACAAGGGATTCTACCCAGCCAGTGAAAACAGCTGTATACTGTCTACTGGCACTGGAGGAGCTTTGTCAAGTCTGAGACTCTGCAGTTATTTTCTCAGACTCTTGAGATTAGGCTTAGAGACTTGTTAAAAATGGGGAGTGTGGAGTTTGAAAGATGCCAAATAGCCATCTTGATTCCATCATATGAAGCCTGCAAGTCATAAATATGGAGATCTCTCCCTCTGTTACCATCCATCCCATATTATTTGAACATGACACTAAAAAAAATACACTATTGAGTTGTATTATGGGAGGTGTAGGATCCAATGTTTTCGGGCCTGATTGATAGTGGGGACTAAAAGTGAGGATATTTCGGCTTCTGCTGCACAGATTTTGACCCAATCTATTTTGAGATCTCCAACTTTTAAAAAGTGCACACAAAACTACTGCAGTATCCATGTTTAGACAACAATGTGCTTTCAACTTTGTGTTGACAGTTTGCATTTCCTGTTTCAGCGTGACAGTGCCCACCCTATCCCCAAAGAGGCTCAGTAATCATCGTGATCCAACACCATTGGGATTAACTGGAACAAAGACTACGAGCCAGACCTTATCACCAACACCACTGCTCGCTATCAGCCAGGTCCCAAACCAGACAAGTGGAGGCTGATAGGCGGCACATTAATGTTTGTGGTGTCACAATCGCATATAGTTGGAATGTTGGGGTGTCCACATACATTTGACCATACAGTGTATCAGTTTATGCTTTTAAGAAGCACTTTCAAAAAACAAAGAAAACACCAATTCCTCATCAGTGCCTTCTGCTCAAAATCTGACAAACAAATGTGCATTCCATTTGTCTCTCCATTAAAGACCCCTAAAATCAATACCCTGCCAAATTCAACATGATGTTAGCAAGATAAATGCTCTATCATGTGGAAAATGTTCAGTCCTTATGAATTGTTTCAGGGAGTTCTGTTGACTCTCACTGGAAATCTCACCTCTGATGTCATGTCTGTTTCATTTGAGGACTAAATACTGATAAATGAATTGTTAAGCTGAATGTTTTTGTCATTCTTGATTACTAGTTTCTACACAGCTGCCCAGCAGCTTCCTCATGTATGTGTGCCAGAAAGCTACACATACGCAGAGTCACTGGACTGAGTGCGCCCAAAGTTCGGCATACTCATCCTGGGCAAGTCTTTGTTCCGGATCTCATAAATGGACTTCCTCCTGGCCTGCACTCCTCTTACAGCAGTTTTGATCTTCCTCCAGCCGAGATGGTTGAGCTCTGCCAAGTTCAGCACCACGCAAATGCCACTGACCGCAAACATGAAGACCAGAAACACTGTCTTCTCTGTGGGCCTGGAAACGTAGCACTCTACATCTTTTATGCAAGGGTATCGATCACACTCGTACACTGCAGGGACGTTGAATCCATACAGGAAATATTGACCCACCAGAAACCCTATCTCTAGTGCATTTCTGAACACTACCTGGATAATGTAGAACCTGGAGATGCCCTCCTGCCTTCTCATTTTTGACTTTGTAGTTCGCAGGGATGAGTTGGGGATGTCCTTGACCTCCAGGCAGTCAGGCTCTGCCTCTTTGTTGGAGTTTTCAGTGTTCTGCAGGACTCCGTTCACGATGGTGTTCTTGATCTTCTTGCTGTCGTCTCTTTTCATGGAGTCCTGTTCTTTGTCCAGGGAGAGGTACACTGTGGAGTAACGCCGCTCTTTCTGCTTGGCAGACTGGTGCACAGAGTAGGTGATGAAGCAAAGACTGGGGCAGCACACCATGATGATCTGGAACACCCAGTACCTGATGTGGGAGATGGGGAAAGCCTTGTCGTAGCAAGCCTGGTTGCAGCCTGGCTGTAAAGTGTTACACACGAACATGGACTGCTCGTCGTTGTACACAGTCTCTCCCACTATTGCCACAATCAGAATCCGGAAGATCACTACCACGGTCAGCAGGATCCTGAGGGAAAATCAGAAACAGAAATATATTCACTTTTACAGTAGTTGTGTTCATTTACCATCTATGTTTTGTGAACCAGCCTCAAAATCACAGACCCAAATACACATGTGATCCAGGTCTTCCCTGAAAGATAACTCTGGGAGTGTATCACAAAGTCAGAAATTGTCTTAAGTGATACTGAACCTGTCACTTGTCACATGCTTTACTTGGAGCACAGCCAAAAGGCAGGACACATGCCATTCCAAATGTAGATAATGCTAACACTAATACTGAACATTTTTTCTGAGGTTTTGTTTGGGGCCAGTGGTTCCCAGCCTGGTGGAAATGACAGGTGAGAAAAGCAGAGATAAACAGTTGTCTATTACCAATAGCTGCAACAGAAGCTTTTTCTTTCTTTACGTAGAGCTCCTACAAGGATAACTGCTGTTGCTATGACAATACCTATGATAATGAAAACACCCACAAAACACACAAAGATAAAGATCACTGCTGAGAATTCAAATTAGGTTTTATGGATTTTTCCTCTGGAGGATCTTGTGATAAAAATGTATTTGCTTTTACAGACAATATCACAATGACATTTGGACGTTAATGTGGTGTACACTGACGAGAGTCATGAGGCTTCTGAGTTGACTTGTGTGGGGAATGTGTGGTGCAGTGCAAAAGACCTTGGTTTCATGTTAATGGGTTTAATCAGTCATGTAGTGAAAAAGGTGGAGGAAAGCACTGTTTTGCTTTTGCATGTTTTACTACATTTAACATTTACATCACTCATGAGCGTTCTACTATAATGTGTTAAATGTTTCATTTGTTGGCTCCAATACATTTTTTACATATGAGAAAATTAATTTGTAGAGACCAGAAACTTGCTTGATTTATCCATACACACAGTGAACATCATTTCTGCTTTCAGTGTTGCTATGACATTGTTGTTGAGTGCAATTCAAATCAAGCTGCACTTAAACAACATTACCACACAGTGATTAGGTCATTTAAACAACAGTAAAAGCAGGGGTGATGTTCTCTGTGATGCACTCCCAAAGCAAGACTGAAGTCTCTACAATTAATTTTTATTATACCTTGTTCTTGTTACATCTTGTGTCTCCTGTGATTTTTAAGAAAAGGTTCTCTAGTAATCTCTAATAATTTCTTGAGATACCATTAAATAGAAGAAACTGCAAGAGGGATAATTTCACCTGAGTACAGTATTTTACTGATAATACCTTCATGTATTATGTAGATTGCATTGGTTCATGATTTTCATACCACAGTTGTCATACTCTACTGACATGAAAACCAGTGCCAAGGGGGAAAAATCTTTTCAAGATGCGTAAAATCCACCAATATATCCTCCACTATTGTTGAGTGGGGTTTTTTAATGATAAGCTGGGAAAATGTTCTTAATTATTTTTAATTGTTAAACTTGTAAATGCTACTGCTCCATAATATTAAAAGAACTCTAGAGATTTGGTTCCACTTGTGTAGCCTGTAAAAGGTGCAGTAACTCAATTGGCAAAAAATTATAAGGAAACCTGTATTCTTTCTCTCCACAATATACCTGTGTTTAACCTCTCACCCTACGAGGGGTTTATAAGTGGTAACTAATCTCTTCTGCCATCATAGCTCTGAATAAAACACATACATTTATTCATTTGGCAGATGCTTTTATCCAAAGCAACTTGGATGTTGAAGGATGACACTAACATCAATAGTCCACTGAACAGCATGTGCAAATGTAAGTATATGCAGTGTTATATGAGCATGTGCACGTTATATGAGTATATAAAATAATCCTAAAATAAGATAAAATAATCCTTTATTAGTCCCACAATAGGGAAATTTACTATCTATCTATCTATCTATCTATCTATCTATCTATCTATCTATCTATCTATATATATATATATATATATATATATATATATATATATATATGTTACAATACATGTCAGGGCATCACTGCATATTTGCAGAAATGTATCTTCAGCTTTTTGATGTGAAAAATGAACGTGTGCAGGATTTAAAAACAAATTCAAAAAGGAAAACGAAGATAATATGTCCTCAGCAACGGTTCATATAATCCCTCACTAATGTTTAAGTATAAGTCACTGAAGGAGTTTTGGACTGGCAGATTTTGAAGACGTTTAGTTTTCAGTTCATCAAATAGACAGTTTGACCATTAAAAATGATTTTCTAACCCAAACGCATGTCTCTTTAACGGCATATAACTGATCTTTGAAGCATTACTGCTTTATGAACCACTAATAAAGCCACTCCTTATAAAGCCTTTATGAAGACTGCCTCATTAAAGAGCGCTCCCAACGTTTCCCCAGGCAGACCATCAGGCAGGTATAGGAGGGTGTTGTGTAGAGTGTATGGGAGGCAGATGACCTGTCAGCTCCGCTGTGAGGGTGCTGTCCAGTGCTGAAATAACAGCGCTCCCAGCCTCAGTCTAACCCCACGGTTCTCCTGTGGCAGTCTAATTCCTCCAAATACACATCTCTGCTTGCCCTCAACATTATCTTCAAAGATGAAATCACGTGCGTTTTTTTGGCAAGTTGTACAATCTTTCTTTTCAATGACCAAACAGGGCTTTTCATTCTTCTTGATGTTGTGTGCGGGTCTCCTCAGCTCCACATTCGGCTGAAACTGTGCTGAAATTTGACCTCGACACGCAAACTTTCAAAAAGAGAGAAGGACACACGTCTCTTTCCTTCTTTCTTTCTTTCTTTCTTTCTTTCTTTCTTTCTTTCTTTCTTTCTTACCTTCCGATCATAGTAGAGTGCTGCTGGACAGCAGCCTCCAAGAGACGCTCTAATATGGTCCACTCCCCCATGATTGTTCATTCGGAGAAGATCACACTCAGGTTGTGCACAAAAAAGCGGAGGATCTTATGATTTTCCTTCTGTGTGTCCGAGAGCGCCGACAGTATCCAGTGAATGCATGGGTGTGTGTGCGCGTGTGTGTCCCGCTGTGCAGCTCTGTGGGCTCCTGTCCTCTCCTCTCTCCAAGCGCAGATAAACGGAGATCCCTCCTCAGCGCCTGTGCCTGCTCGTGTGACACTGAGCGCAGAGTGTGGAGCGCACCGCACGGCGCTAATCCCGCTTTAAGTAGACTCCTTTGCGTCACACGCACAGGATGGTGTGTTGGACATGCCATAGTAGCATATCCGTCCATCCGCCCGCCCCCCCCGGTGGGATGATGGTGATGAGACACTCTCACGCTCAACAAGTGATTTTAGTCTAATAGTAAGATATAGTAGCACAAATAGTAAGACCTCCTCTCAATCAACACCTAACCAAACATTCTGGTAGCAGTGATAGGAGTACTAAAAGTAACAGCCAATATAAAGTAAAAAAAAAAAAAAAAAAAAAAAAAGGAAGAAAAAAGAAAAGAAGCAGTTTTAGTAGGTTAGCGGTACTAGCAGAATTTCCACATCAGAAATGAAGCACAGCCTCGTGGTGCATCTCGAGGCTCTCCACAATCCACGCGAAGGAAGTTGAACTTCCACACAGAGTTAGGTTTGGGCGTGGTTTGGATTCTCCTTCGCAGGGCGTGGCTTGAAGGATGCATGGACTCAGGGTTCTTGATTGGGGAGGTGTGAACTGCGTGGTCATTCAGAAAATATTGTTTATGTTCTTGCTTTATGAATAAATAAATACAAAAAATACACTATAAAGGAGGCAGCAGAGGAAGAGTTGTTGTCACGCTGCAGTGAGTGTGAGGACAGAGGCTGATGACTGGAAAGTGTTTGAATAAGAACTGTTTAACTGATTTTGTGAACTTTTTCTGTTAGTCTGAAGTGTGGACATAATAAATTGACACAAATTTGTGACTGACCTGTCATTCTTGTTTATGTTCTTTTTTATATTCTTGCTTTATATGGAGATGGGACCCTGCAAGCAGCAGAGAGGAAAGATGCTGTTTGACTGGTGAAGTATAAGGAATCATGTGCAGCAGAGGGAAGTACCTCTTCTATACGCAGCCACTTGTTCCTGGCGTTTCGTGGTAGGTTGAGGTGTATTGGATAAACTTGGTTCCAGAGAGTAATCTCTTTAACTGCCTCACTTCTCTTCCAAATATAGAACAACTTAAGAGGACAAACTGTGGTATTGGTCTGTCAACACCAATCCCATTAATACACTACTCACAGCAACCAGTTTAGGAAGGATATATATAATTGAGTCAA
Organism: Lates calcarifer; assembly: GCF_001640805.2. Classification (NCBI taxonomy): domain Eukaryota; kingdom Metazoa; phylum Chordata; class Actinopteri; family Centropomidae; genus Lates; species Lates calcarifer. Next base: position 19,105 of record NW_026116953.1, read on the forward strand.
ACACCCATTTCTATGCATCCTATGGCTCAGGAGTGAACACTCTGCAAACAGAGAACACTGATCTGTACACAGCAGAGGGCAGGATTAAGTGCTGGTTCTAAGTCCCAGTCATTGTTTATTTATAAACTAATGAATATTAAATATTCAGATATACATATATTCTGCCATCCAGTTATTCGAAGGCATAGAAATTGCATTTGAGTGTGAACAAACAGACACAGACACAGAGGGAAGGCTGCCTGCTGCGACACACACAGGAAATGTAAGCAGCACTTCAGGGTTTTTTTGCTGGCATAGTCTGGCACTTCCTGTAGATGATCGAGGGTCTTGCCTCATCGCACCTCTGCTTGCTGATCCGCATCTGCTGGAAGGTGAACATTGTCCACTCCCATTCACACTGTGGACTTATGCTCAGGAAGAGTAATGATCTGAGGCAGGAGAGAGGAACACAGAGTTTCTTTCAAAAGGACTAGAAAGAATTGTGTCTCAACTTTTTGCCCATATATTATCATTTATTTTAACTGGCATGCACAGATTGACATGCTGGGTAACAGCTAGGTAACAGCATGTTAACCAGCATATCCCTTAGATTAGGCCATTCTGGTTGGGTGCTTGAAATGATTCATGTAAAAATCATTATAACATGGAAAAGCTGTAGGCTCAGTTCACCCCAAAATATGTTGTCTAGCATTGTTTGTTTCCCTGAATCTAGTGCAAAGTTAGCACAACACATGGAAAACATACCAGGTTGAAATATACTGGAATTATCCTTTAACAGTAACCTTTTTAACCTTTCAGGGTCTGTCGCTCCACTGAAACTGCACTTAAAATAATTTCTTCTTACTGGATGGATTCCACCTCTGTGCTTTTCTAACTCAATCTCAGTCAACTTTTGGCATCATAGATCACTGACTCCTGGTCCAATTAGAAAACCAATTCAGTGTCTCTGGTCTGGTGGTCTGGCTCTCACGTGGTTAAAATCTTACTTATATGAAAGATAACTTATATGAAATGATAATGCAGCTGGGATAAGCTCTAGCCCCCCCACAACCCTTAATGGATAAGCAGTATAGATAAAGGATGGACGGAGTACCCTGGGGCTCTGTTCTTGGCCCCCTGCTTTTGCAGAACACAGGTCTCTTATCTGTCCCCATGTAGAACAACCACCCTTCTGACATCAGACTGTGACTCTGTTGAGGCCTTTAAATTCAAACTGTTCAAATTCAAATTCAAATTCAAACTCAAACTTTCAGTTTCAGTTATTCTTTGATAACTTCAGGCCTGGAACCTGTTACCATTCTCCCACTGGCAAGTTGGTCTCAGTCTCAATAAAACCATAAAACCTGTGTGTAGTACAGTCCATGTTGTCCTGCTGACAAGATTACTGTGGACTTTCTGAAAACCACTGCATCTCTCTAACCATCTGTTGTTTGTTCCCTCAAGCACAGGAGCATCCATGCTGTGCGCCTCTCCCTCCTTCTCTCCTTGTCTTCTCTTTTCACTCTGCTGTACCATCAGCCATCCTGGGACCTCCTCCCTTCTCTTGCCAGTTGATGACTCACTCCATGTTTTGGATGTGGAGTCCCAGCCTCCTCCTTGTTGCTCTCTCCTTCTTTGTGTTTGTTTCCTTCACCTAGTTGTATGAATAATGTGCTTGGTTTTTCCTCTTGTGTCTTTGTGTTGTCTGTCCTTTCTCTAGGTCTTCATGGTGGAGAGGCGATCATGTGGCTCAGGTCTTATCTGTTGGTGCCATGTGGAAGTTGCTTCATGTTTTACAATCTATAATGTAACATCCGTATTGCCCAGACTGTAAAGCTACAATGTTGTTATATTCTGTACACACAACATGTATTTCCTGTCTGTCCCTGGAGGAATGATCTCTCCTCTGATGGTCTTCTTGAGGTTTCTTCCATTCTCCAGTTTTTCCCAGAAATGTTTTGAGGAGTTTTTCCTTGACCTTTGGGGTACACAGAATAAATAAAATTGATTTAACTTGTCTTGACCTGGCTGGATATTTATAAATTTACTAAACACATATGGACTGACTAAAACACATATCTGCGTTCAGTAGTTTAGAGTGTGCACAGATGAAGATGTCTGATTATCATTAACTCTTCATAAACAAGCAGAGATAATGTAATAACAATAATAATGATGTCTGGGTAGCCTCTCTCCTTCACTGACCCTGGATAAGTGTCATGATGTGTAGTGTGTGGGGAAGTGGGCTTGCCATATTATTAATACACTGGTCTCTTCCTGTGGCTGCTGCAGAAGTCATGTGACTAAATGAGTGATGCATACACGAGATGTAACACACAACCACAGGAGTGCTGCTCATAATCCAGCTCACAGTCCCTACTCTGCTGAATGCATGGCTTAGTAACACTGCAGGAGTTTATCTCTTATTATACAATATAATGTATCCATTTCATTTCATTTATGAAGGGATAGAAGACAAGCTAAAAGGTACTGTGAGTACATATGAGCATATACAAGGCAAAGAAAAAGGCTGGTTTGTTCTTCAGTCTGCTGTTTAGCCTGTGCTAGAACAGACTGAGGATCAGAGTGAGTGGGAGGAGGTCAAACCAAACCAACCATGTCTCCCATTGCTCACATACATGCAGTCACCTGTGTATACTGGCTGAGCACATCTGCTGATTTCATGAATATATGAATGTATAAAGCCTCTAAAGGCTAATACATTCAGTTATGCACATCCTTTCTACCCCACGAAAGTAAAGGAGACACTTAAGTAGGAAATAAGACATCACTTACTTTTTCTCTTTCTGATGACCAGCTTTTTCAAATAGTGTCAAACAAACAAATAGCTGCAGCCAGTCTTGGACTGAGGAAATAAACCATCACAGTCAATTATATTATGTCAGTAACTTATCTTTTAAGTTTTATTGTTACACTCATAAACTGCCCCATAAACATCCAAAATAGTTAAAGATAACAAAGTGTCTTTGATCAGACAGTATCACTTCCATAATGAAGGCTACAGGAATAACTCTTCATATCTATGATTTTTGTGCACTTTTGGAGTGTTTGGTTTGCAGCTAACATTTCCTCAGAGCTCTGACTGGACCTTAGTCGGCCATCATAACTGGACACAGCTCTTTATTATGGAAGATTATGGGCTGGCAATCTAAAAAGTTCTGAGGGACTGATTGGCAGTGTCTGGGCAGACCAGCTCTGGCCCAGTATGTGCATTACCCTGAAGTGGCCCCGCGAACAAATCTACTCTTGACACACTCTTGATTACACTCCTGATTAGGTACAGTAGGTACAGGTCCACCATATCCGTACAGTAACTCAACTCATGATGTTGGTCTGGGAGAGTCCAACTTTTATTCAGTCTAATCAAGCAGAGTAGGATCTTGCCATACTGCCACACTTGTGATTTGTGAGTCAACACGACAGCTCTGATCTTGAGGTATGATTTGGACTCAATCCAACCCAATGATTTGGACCTGATGCTACATATACAAGCAAGTAGCATTGTGTACAAGTAACACTAAGTGTATGTACAGATTCAAAGTGTTGAATTTAGGGTCACCAGCAGGTCTCACAGGTTTCAACTATCTTCATCCCACATTTACAGTAGTGATCACTGTAGCATATGGTTCCAAAATACATCTGGGAATCTCTCAGGAGAGCAGAGATTGATCCATCTGTAGCTTTTAACATGTCTCTCAAGTTCTATACTTTGCACGCTGAGATGGAGTATTGATTTGCCTCCAGCATTAAGGATTCCATCAATGCAACTTTAGATCACCTTAGTTATCCAAGTTACATAGACAAACACTCAGTGTACAGTTTATTAGGTCCACATAGCTAAAACTAAAACAGTCCAATCACTGTCCTATACTAAGTCCACCAACCAACCTCCTGGACAACCAGCAAATCTGCCAACCAACCAGTCAGTAGTTTGGTTGCTTGGTTTATTTAACATTTTAAAAGGATAATTTCTTCCTTCACAGAAAACTGGTAGTGTTTGCCATTTTAAGAAATGAGTTTTCTTTGGGGACTGATAATGTCAGGACGCCCACTGTGGAATCAAGTTCTCCAGTGTCTCCTGCATTTTTTCTCTTTGTTCATTCTGTTTCTGGGCAGGTTAAATTTTAGATTTAGGCACAGAAACAGCTTAGGGAAGGTTAAGGAATGATTTTTGCCAGAGTTACAAGTAACTGTTGTTTACTGTCGGTAGGAAACAAGACATGAACAGTTCATTTCCACTGTTACATTCAGATCCTTCTGTCCACCCAACCTCCTCTCTACAAGGTTTTGGTACTTGTACTGGGGATAACAGTTTTTTTTTTTTTTTCAAACACTATTTTCAGTGAATTTAGACTTAGACTCTTACACTTCCTTAAATTCAGTGTTCTTCCATTTACTTAAGAGTACCTAATAGGATATGCAAGCTTGTGTGTTTTAAGGATCCACAACAGTCACAGATGCATGAATTTGGCACAAAGATATAAATATTGGATGTTCTTTTTCAGCGTACATGGCTGCAAAATTTATGAGCCATTTTAGCATTGGTGTTTTATCCTTTAAGTTTTTTATTTATTTATTTTATTTTTTTTTTTTATCACCACCAGTATGTTCAGTGCTTCATATTTTAAGTTTTGAGTTCAAAGAGTTGCTATTCCAACACTTTGGAACAACCTACAATTTTGTAAAAAACTTCTATCGATCAAATACTCCTGATGATTGGTTTTTCCGTACTGGAGGGATTCAGGAACACGTGTGCTGAATATTTGACATTGTCATTGTTGTTGTCCTCCATGCTACTATACTGCTTACTCAGCTGAGCTACTTGATGTGCTGTATAACCACTGCCTCAGGTGAATGATTGACTTTATCAGACAACACAACAATCAGATTCTTATACCTTTGCCATGGGGAATATTTGTTTCTGATTGGCTGGTGGTAAGACAGTTTTTGAAGACACCTCAAACAGTCATGTTTATCAACCACTCGTTTTTAAGGATATTTAAGCATTTAGTTAAATGAAATGTAGGTCATTGCATATTCCAGTAGGACATCCATATTAAGCTAATATGTTGCTGTTTGGGTAATATTTGTAATACACACAGCAAGTCCTTCAAATTAAACAACAGAAAACACTGTAACTGTTTCTGATCTGACGTTCTTGTCAGCAGGACTTCACTGATACTGTTGCAAATATAAAACCATTTTCTGATCTAACTGCTCTGGTTAAGGTCTTGTTTAGCTTGGTTATGGTTAGAGTAAGATCATGTTTGGGTTAAAATGTCTACTCGGTTATGAGTTGGGGAACAATGGTGGTCAGGTTGAAAGAAACATCACAGACTGTCAATAGAAAACTGGACGTGAACGTTGACCTCCAACATTTTGTTGAACCACCATGACCTCCTCCCTCTGTGGACTTTATGGCTCTATAACAACGTCACACTATTGTTTTTGGGAATTCAGTAAACCAAACGAAGCTGTCATTTCTCCCAGGAGGACAGTCTCAACACACAAGTTGATCAGCAGTCCCAGAGTCAATACTCCAGCCCCTGGATCTGTGTCAAATCTGTGTCAGAGTTTTTTTTAACCTGGCTTTGATACACTGTATGAGCACCCATTCAGATTATTAAAGCGGATTAATATGAGAGGATTATTATTATCAAATGAAAACAATCACCATTTCATGCGTTTCCATTTGTTAGTTGTGGCTTGACTCCTCACTGTAGACACAGTGACCTCTATATGGACTGCAGGTCAGAGTTAAGTGTAGTCACTACATGATGAAATGAGCTGTCTATATATGTCTGTCACAGCCTGCAGCAGGAAGTGTGGGGTGTGGAGTCACTGCCAGATCTTTCATTTTAAATTAGTGTGTGCATGTGTGTATTATAGACTGTATATGGTGGGTGTGTGAACGTCTGTGTTAGCAGAGAAGGTGTGTCATAACATTTTGTGTAACTGCAATCCAACCTCCCTCTCTCTAATGTATGTCATACAGACAGGCAGGGACAGACTCAGAACACACATACTGCAGTGTGTGTCCCTGTGGGAGTCTGGTGTGTAAAGAAAGCGATTCATCAGTTGTCTTAGTTCTTTTAGTTGAAATTTCAGTAGATCTGAAATGTGAGTGGCCACTTTTTGAGTCACCCCCAGTTCCAGATAGTTTCAAGCTTTGGAATGAAGCAAACAGCTATAAGAGGGATCACACCTTGAGTGCAGTGGATAAAATTCTGAAATATATTTGAACTAAAACGCATTCAAAACTCAGAAGGAGCATGGGGAGTATTTCTGTGTTATGCCACTTAATACTTTTACATTTTACTTCACCACATTCCTTCATAAGTTGAGTCCTTACAAGGTTGCCTATCATTGGAATATTAAAACATAATGAACAGCTAGCCTAATGTTGTTGTCTTGTCCTGGGAAGGTATTTTTTAGACCAGCATTTTGTTGTTGTTTGTTTGTAGTCTATAGCCAGGGTGCTGGAGCCCAGAGCACACAGGTGGTTTCTCATGCAGTCCTTCTTCCCTCTCTCTTTTAAAGGTGTAGTAAAGTAAAACTAAATTATACAGTGCAAAGGACATGACTCAAAAACTGGACTATTAGAAATATTCTTGTCCTGTTAATATCCTACTGAATAAAATTGTCCCAAAATGTTTGTATTTTCTTTCATGACCAGCAAATATGTGAGTGATTGGCAGTCATCTGCCCCTACAAGCTTCGGCACCGCTGCTATGTTCCCAAATATTTACCTTTTACAGCACAAAAATATTCCATGAAATCTATGGCCATTCCTAAAGCAAAGTGAAGGTGATATGGCCCTTTCTGCTCCTTCTCTGTGTTTTTAAAATCTGGTGTAAAGCACTTGTTTTGAAAATGGCTATATAAATAAGGGTATTATCATCTTTTACCAAGGTATTTCATGAATTCCTATAGGTGGCACAGTGAGCTGAGCCCACACTGCTGCTGTTTAAACTGAAAGTGGCCCAGTTGGGACCTGCTGAGAAGTGCACTTCTTTTGAACTCACAAAACGGCCCACTGATGGTTGAGTGACAATTTTACTGAGCTCATAATAAAAACATAAGCCTGTGTTTTTAGAAGCATCTTGCAGGCTAGTGCAACTAATGGCTAACTGAGTGCTGCATGCAGAGAAAATCAGGATGTCACCTGACCACCAGGTCAGCGTCAGAGTAAACACATCAAAAGCTCATCTGACACTGTAGAGAAATAAGCATCAGAAAGCTATACTCCCTAAACCTGTAGCATTACTGTACTTAAGAGAGACTCAAACCAATGAGAGTGAATAAGTGAAACACACATACCAGTAAATAAGTTTCAGTCCTCCATCAGTGTTTTCAGATCCAGCACATGAAAGAAAATGTACTTGAAGCATGAACATATGCCTCAGGTTATGTTTATGCACATATAATGTCAGTGAGCCGTTACATGCCTGTGTAGACAACTGAATTGGTTAAAGCAGAACCACATCTTTTCTGCAGCTGAGCATGAGATAGATAACTGAAAACTGTGGCCCCTGTGCAGACTCTTTGTTAGACTGTGTTGTAGGATGGAGGGACACAAGATCTTGAAGTTAAAGTTCCACCAACATGAACATGATGGTGTCTGTGATTACACAATGTGGCAACATTGTTCATTTTTCCAGGAGCTGTTGGTGCAGGAGTGGTGTTGGGTTTGATTTTGTACTTTTTGTCCAGCACCCAGCAAATCCTTTTAGCCAGGGGGGGAGGAAATCTTAAAGCCAGACATAAATCTTACTGGAGTTAAGTTAAGAAAGTTTTGGTGAACTGACTCTTACATACATACTCTGATAAGGTACCCCTGCAATTAGTATTTCTTGTCAATAAAGTTAAAGAACTTAATAGAGACAGAAGGGTCCAGATTAGTGAAGATATCATGCACATTAAAAGCAGTAACTGAGTAGTGCTCTCCATAACAAGTAACCTCATCTTTTTACTCTGATGAAAACTCTGGTATTAACACAAACAAACTAATTGATTTAAACAGCAATATTCCAACATCTCCTGTGTTCTGCTTGGTAAAAATGACTATTTTTGTCAATGGGGTCTGGTAGCAATATACTACATAACAATGTTTCTGGTTAAATAATAAGGCACCTACTCTTTAATAAGAAGGTCTATATCTGTAGGAATCCATATTGTTGTCAAACACTTATAATAACAATCTGAACCAGTCAAACAGCTTCAGCAGCTGTTTGCAGTGGCAGAGTACACCATTCTTGCTCAATACTGCACCAGTGCCAAAGATTTTTGTCCTTATCAATCATTTACATCCCAAAACATGAGAAAATAATGAAGAAAAATAATTAAAGAAAAAAAATCCTAGAGTTATCCTTTAAGTGTACTGCCTTAGACAACCCAATTGAATTATAATTTTAGCTAGATGACAAAAATAGACTAGATCACAGATGACAACATTAGTTATTTCAGTTTTCAAAGTGCTACATCTCAGAACCACAGACATGGTGATTAGAGCCATATTTACTATTTGAGAGTTCTCTGGCCTTTTCTCATCACTTGACAAAAAACACACCTTCAGTCAGATTAATGTGCATGTGCAGTGATATGTGTTATAATTCTATCTCCTCTTTATGACTGTGAAGTCCTGTTTTCCTGTTTGTGTGACAGTTTATTTAATGTGACTGCAGCCACTGGGTTCAATTAAAGCCATTTTAACTTAATTATGTAATTAACCATGTGCCAGACATTATTACTGTTGCTTTATTATGCTCTGTGACAAACATTATTGTGTGTTATTGTGCATTATTGTGAGAAACAGTTAAGTTCTCTGCCTCCGTAAAACAGCTGTGGACAGAAGCAGTTAAACAGTTAAGTTAGTTAGTTATAGAACATTAGTTTGAAGGCAGGCTGCTGCATTTAAGGACAGCTGCAGGATCCTGAGGATGAAGGACTCCTGTGGCTACACATCACAAGCCCCCACTGTGAGTGATGGGTGAGGTGTAGATCCAGGACTGTCTAACCCAATCAAAGAAAGAGGTACACAGTTCAGGGGAGGTGCTCCTAGGATTAGGTCTCATGTCTACATGCTGCAAAGCAATGTCACAGATTAAATTACCCTGTAATCACCAGCTGACCTATAAAACCTGCAGTTGTGATGAGTGGGAAGCAACTCCCACTTACAATGAGGGCAAAATCCCACTGAGGAAAGAAATATCAAGGACAAATAGAGAAATGAATTTCATCCAGTGATCAGATGATTATATATTGTACTGACTTATTATACAGCCAGTCATACAAACTGACAATTAAAAGAGACAGGAACATATTAATTTCTACCTTGTGTACAGACAATCCTTAAATTCCTGTTTACCTGCAAACAGGCAGCAGTTTAGCTGTAATAGATGCTGAAATTAGGCTGCCAGTTTAAACGTCTGTGAGCTCCCGTAGGGATCAAACTTCTAATTTAGTGAGATTTTCATTTAGATGCTCATTATGGCCAGAATTAATCTGAACACGCTATCCCTACTCAATCCCCATCTCTGTGGTGTCAGAGCAGAGAGCCAATACAATTAGAGACAGAGCGTCAGGCAGCATGTTCAACCTCTCCTCTATCAGCGTTAGCATAGAACAGGCAGCCACAGAGTTAAAGAGCTTTCATATTTTAACAATTTAAACTACTTCCTTCCATCTATTATCTATATTGCTCAAGTCATAGAGGGCTGGAACCTATCCTAGCTGTCATTGGACAAGAAGCGGGGTACACCCTGTACAGATCGCCAGTCCATCACAGGGCAATATAAACTACATAACAAATCAAAATATTCTGAAAGATTTGATTTGTTATAAAAATCTAAAATCTTTGTGCAGGTGCACAAAGTAAAACATCATCATCATCATCACCATTATCATCATCAACAACAACAACAACAACACAAAAAAAGAATCTTGTTAATAGATACACACTTTCTTGGTGAGACACATGTTGCCACACTGAAGACCCCCCTGTGTGCTGACAGTGGGAAATTCAACATTAGGAAAATGGCACCACTCTGTGGTGAAACTGCAAAAAAGTACAACAACATCTAATATAGAGCAAGGTACTCCAGACACAAATTCAACAACATACAAACTGAGCTCCAGTACAGATGCTTCCATTCAGCTCCCGGGGCTCACTGACGTTTTGATGAAGATAAAAGGGGATGTTATTCATATGCTATCGTCCTCATCACCACCTGATCACATGGAGATTCTGGAACGTTGTGTTAGACAGCGTTCTGCACCGCCATCAGCAACACCCCATATGAGGGAACATGGAGCACCAGGACACCAGACTTGGAGAATCTGAAATGAGGAGCACTGAAGCAGCTCGTTCTGAAGGGTTGTGGTGGAACAATAATAACTAACACAGCACATACAGAGTTTTCCTTTAATTTGTCACCCATGTTTATATATGGCATGACATATATGCATTGTATTGTATATTAGGATAACACCCTGGAGATGTACCATCTCTTTATTGAAGAGGTGCTATATATAAAGATAGAAATTTGGCCTGGGGGTGAAACTAGAGAAAAGATCACACACCGAGTCATTAAAAGCAAAAATGTTGTGTGTGTGTGTGTGTGTGGGGGGGGAGACAAGGCATTTTGACATTTCTATTAAGAAATATCCTGTATCTCACTGAAACAGTGTCACTTTAATAATGACTGTTGTGTATGATACAGTG
>NW_026116954.1:0-34769 GCF_001640805.2 Lates calcarifer
GGAGGTTTTATCCCATCCAGGTGCTGTTCAGCTCGCAGAGCCCAGCTACGCATCACAACCGGACTGAGGTTCCCTCTCCTCTCTGGGTGGACAGGCTCTTTGAAGCTCCCTCTGTTGTATCCAGTGCTAAACTGAGGCTGCTGCAGCTATTGGTCGCCGCGCGCGACACGCAGCCGGTGGAAGGGGCGGGGCGACACTCCGGAACTGTCCGCGGTGCTGAGTCCCTCCACCTTATTATCATAAACTCACTATGAGCAGGGGCGCCAGTGCACTAACGCTGAGCCAGGGCAAAGTACCTGCGCCTCATGTCACCGAATAATGCTAGTATGAAAGGGCTATGTAAGGGCTCCTCTACACAGTGCAACAATAAAATGCAATAGGATTAGTAACAGGGAATCCATTTCATATATTTTGTTTTATGTGCAAAATCACAAACAAATTTACAAGCAGTCAAATTACCAAAAAATAGCTGGCACACACACACACACACACACACACACACATAATATATATATATAGGTGATGAAACATGCTATTATAATATCTCGACAGACACAGAGTGATTTTTATTTTTCCTGTGTTTTCTCACATATAATTGTAGAATCATAAGGTGTGGGCATAAATGACCTCTGAGACCTGCTGACAGATCCACCCAGCAAATACACATATGAAAATAGCAAAGCCATTCATCAGCTGAAAGTCTGTGATGAGTCAGACATGCAGTATGTTTTTTGGGGTGAGTTTGGTGGGAGTGAGAGTTGACTGACAAGAATACAGACAATTCCTTGTATTTTAAGTCAGTACAGTTACATGAACATCTCAAGAGGCTACATAATTGTCCTCTTTACTCATTTAAGCAATTGATCAGGACTGCATGACTCTTTAGGTTGCTTTTACTTGGTAGGACAAATTGTCAATAGTTCTCAGGGAATCTATTCACCTTCTCATAGGTCAAGCATGCTTTTCTCCAGGGCGTGTTTATGAATTCATTAAATAAGACAAGCTTGTTGTTTAGAAAACACAGCCACATAAAGCCCTGATCATTTCTAGAACCTGACTTGGTGAGTCTCCAGTTTTCTAACAAAGAACAGACAGCGACACTAGTGTCATCAAAAGACAGATATAGAGTTTATCCAGAGAGCAGATATCTAAAGATACAGCCACAAATCCACTTTATCAGACGTCCTGAGCTGTGCAGTTCCTGGAAACATACACTGAAAGTAAAAAAAAAAAAGGGGGGGGGGCTTTGTGCTGAATTTGGAGCATTTAAAAGCTGGGAAAAGCAGGATTTGTATACAAGCTTCATATTTGTTAGAAAATAAGGGGAAAGATAAGAATTCTGTCAATATTTGTGGAGGATGCTGAGGTAGCCTCAGGTGGGCGGCTATCTGTAGGCTGATCAGCACTGGTTATATAATTAAGATTTCTCCATTCTATTTCAATAACTTAGAAAAAATGTGACCCAGAGGCTAAAACCAAGATGGGTTTATGTATATTTATCAACATTTTGTCCTCCATGAACTCTGGAATGTGCCATTGTTTATTTTGCTTTTATGGTTGGATCTTTGCCCTGGAATAACATGTAAATGTTGGTCGCTGGGGTCTGCAGGATTGAGAGGTCTAGATGCAAGGGGGAAAAGGAGACAGCACGATATTAATACGCTTATAAAATGCTCCCATTGATAATTTGAAGCATTCGGTAACATTGTAAGATTCCTGAAACTGCAGGCATGCAGAGAGGATGTGTGTCATGTCCCTGTCTTAAGCATGTTGGAGACTTTTCCCTCTGAGTCTTTCCAGACTCTTTTATGAGTGATTCACCGCAAAGAGAAACGCATTATGAATCAGCTTACTTTTTAATCTCTCCCAGAGACCATTAAAAACCAGCTCAAATGCACTAATCTCCTATTCAGAGAGCGACTTATTTATAGATATGCTTGCCATCTGTTGCTCCCCGTCTTCATAAACAAAAACCCTCACATTGTCATTGATGTCTGAATCAAAGTTGCAGGTCTATACATCTTTTCTCAGGACGCCTGTTTTCAAAGGGAATTTGCTAAGTGATTGCAATACATCAAATGCAATGAAAATAATCATGGTTTATGGGGCAACATTTTTATATAAGTCACAGCTGACCACAAGGCAGCAGCACTGGTGTAAACAAAGCTATGAGAAATGTTCTGTCAGTTGGGTGTAAAGAATGAAGAACAGTGGGCTATTACATTGACAAAGTGTTATTTTGATCATTAGAGAATGGCTGCCCCCTCTCTTGCCCCACAGTCTGTCCCTGCCCATTAAATATGGTGTCGACTACACCTAGAACTAGACAGCCTGTGCAGCACCCCAGGGTGTCATATATGGTATATACACCCATACTATTATGTCTGCACAATTCTCCATTCAGAGTCAGTGTTTCTCCCTCTGTTAACAAGGAGCAGGGATCTAATCAGCGCTGCCGTCCTCTTCCTGGCGACTTGATGTAAATCCTAACTGATTTAAATGGAAGCTCTTGTCTTGTCAGCTTTCAATCTTCATAAAATCCCATTTCAGTGAGAGCATGTCATGGGGTCCTGTCACCTGAGGAGTAATTAGACCTTGATGCATCCGCAAGCTGATTGCTGTGTCAGTTTGTGTCACGGAGAGACCATGAGCGGGGATTTCCAGGCCAGGGACACTTTGCCACGTTTCCACTTGTTTTGGCCCCTGTGAAATGGACTGATTACAGTGGCAAATCAGGGGTGCTTTTAACACCTCAAATAAGTGGATTCTTTCCATCACCGCATTTAGATGGTGGCAGGAGGATGGAGAGTGACAACACTGCCTCCTTGTGACCATGTCAAATTCTTTAAGCAGGCGATGAGAGGCTCACATGAGAGAAGAAGATGTTTTCAGGCTTTCTCTGCCCTATCAGAATGAGAGGTGGGTTGGAAATAAAGCAGTGTAAGAGTTAGGGATTTGTGTCTGTGCTCAGAGGCTAATTGCAGTAAAAGCCCTGCTGTAAATGGTGCAGTTTGTTTAATTTATCAGCAGCCCCAATACACGTTCACCGTGAAGCTCTGTTGGTAAAAGCACCATTACAGAGATCCAGAGGTCTTACGTTTAAATCCAAATTTGGAGGTATTTGGAGAAATTAGTTTTAATGGGTCACTGTGAAATGAGAACAGAATTATAAGAGACCTACAAGCACTGTGGAAATTGTTTTTATGTCATTGTGTTGCCCTTTTTTCCTCATTTATCCTCTGTTTACTTGTGTTTAAAAGGTTCTACAAACTGTTTTCACACTATCTGAAAGAATAACACCAAAAAGCCTTAATAATGCTAAATTGCATTTGGTCTTATACTTTGCAAATCTTTTCATTACTCTCCAATAACAGTGGAATAAAACACAATTTCTCCCGCAGTGTCTCTTGTCTTCCAAAGTCATTTTAACAAAGCCCCTCTTTCAAGATATTGTTTTCCTCCTCATGCAGCCCCACAATGCTGCTTCAGTCACAAAAGGCACCTTATTGTGGCTACTAAATGGAGCGCTCACATCCATTAAACAGCCATTCAACAGAATTATATTGCCAGCACCAATCTATCAGGTACATTGATCACGCATCGTCAGCTGTGAAGTGTAGACTCCGGTCTCCTCTCCTGGAAGTGTTGTGCAAAAGAAATCTAATGAGAAACTGCCAGTAGCGCACAGGTAAACAAATCAATGGCACCCAGCAGTGCTCCCAAGGTCAAGGCTTGCACACACACACACACACACACACACACACACACACACATTCACACAACATCAAGCCCCCTAACAAACTTGCAGTTGGAGCAGCAGCTAGAGCTTCCATGGCAAAGGGCGCTGTCAAGATTTAACTTTTAGGAGATAAACAAGGCTCAAATGGGATTAACATCACTCTGGTTTCTATCATTGTTTTAGCTTTAAAGGAACAGTTTGACATTTTGGGAAATACACATGCTTCATCTTGTCAAAAGTTGGATTGATGCTACTCTCATGTCTGTCTTAGCTTAAAGGCTGAGATGGCAGAAACAGCTAACCTGTGTCTGCCCGTAGGTAATCCTCCTAGCAACATCTACCTTCATCTATCTTCTCTTTTCTATTTTCACACATGAGTCCATACTGTATGAAGTGTGGGTGTATGTTGGTGTATGAACAGTATGTAGGCTATGGCCCTGTGAGCATAATTGGATGTAAACATGTGTTTAGATGCTGGGCATATCTGCAGAAAGATTATACAGAAAACATTAAAAAAAAGTGAAATTGCAGTGTAAAACTAGTCCATACACAGCTTTGTAACAATGAAAATGATGACAAGTAATATAAGCCCAATCAATAACTGAGTAAATGTGAGGGAATTCTGAAATATTAGCACACTGACATGTTCCATTAGACTTTGTGCTGTAGCAGACTATCACACCGCCAGCACCAGTGTCAGGTTTTTATTCTTTTTAACTATAAGAACATAACAGAGCAGAGAACAGAGAATGATAGTCAATGTAACAAACAAATGCAACATGAAGTCAGTGACTCGGTTTGCATCTTTTTTGTTTCTCTTAAATGAGTAACAGCTTAACAGAGCAATCTGGAGTTGTCCATGATGTGCAGTGACTAAGTGTGTGGTGAGAGTTTTCATTGTGCACTTACATACCAGAGAGAGGCACAAGGTCAACAGCAGTAATTATTCTGTGGGAAGCGTGTTGGTCTTCAGTGGGTGATTTCATTTCCTGCCATTAGCCACAGCGATTAAGCACGAGAACAATGATACTATGATAGCATCAGCAACCACCACACAGCCCCGAGCTGTTCTCAATATTCTCTAATATTCTCTAAATGTTGCTTTGCATGGGTTAACCCTCCTGCGGTGTTCAGGTAGCCAGAATCTTTAAGCCTTTCACTGTGTCCTTCAATTAGGAAATGATCATAATGGATGGATGAAATCTCATCATGAGTCCCATCCTAGACTCCTGTCTGTTATTTTTTAAATACAAAAGATGCTGTTAGTGACATTTTCATGCAGCTTTGAGAACTGAGGCCCAAATCTGTTTGACCTTGGAATGTAACAGAAATAGCTGACTGTCCCTAAATTAGCCACCATGATGCTTTTATCTCCCTGTTACTGACACAACCACGAATATTTAATTGATTTTTTGGGCACTTAAGGGAAACTGAAAAAAGCTGGAGACCAAACCTAAAAAAATCTGAGATATAACAAACATATTAGCAAACTGTTGGTTATTTATTCAACTAGCAATGCATTAGCATTAATTTGGACTTACTGGCCACCTTACAAATATAAATCCAACTATCCTTTTAGCTCTGCTTTGGTCTCAGCACCTCTTTAGCGGCTAAATACTCCACAGTTGTTAACATGTCTGTCTGTCGTTTTATGCTGGGTAGGTAGCACATATGGTTTATTTGAGCTTTGTAGATGAAAACAACTTCCTACAGGCTAAAGCAAACATATAAGTTACAGGCTGCACACCTTTACACTTCACATCACATTTAGTTTTTATTAATATGAACACTTTCATCAGTGCATCTTTAAATATAAAATAAATATTTATTTTTCTTTTTCATTTTTGGTTATGAGACATTTAGAGGCCATGTTTTAAAGACGGGATTTTGTTGTTCTCATTTTGCCATTTCCTGTATCATCTTTTTAGTTGCATGTTTTGGTATGCTCCTAATGCTGGTATTCAATTTATTATGAATGAATATATTATGTTTTAGTTTTAATTAATTAGGTAATCTAATCTTCTGTAATGCATTAATGTCACATTCAAAGTGGTGAATAGTGGCTATGAAGGAAAGGTAAAAGATGAAGAGCCACCACCTGTAGAAACACTGAGCTTGAAAGTTCATTATTGACCTTAGAAATATAGTAGTTTTCCACTTCTGGCAAACAGGAAGTGATGTACTTTGCTTTAGCAAAGACAGTACCTGTGATGTACTGGGTGTCATTGATGGAAGAAAAAAAAAAGAGAAAAGAACAACGTCTTCATATGTTGACAGATTTGTGAGAAGCACTAAACATGAAGATGAAATAAAGAATGAGGATCTCACACGTCGACTTTAATTGAGATTTATTTATCAGAGCAACACCCACATGGCTCTCATAATCATCCATTTTAAATGATCAAGTCAGCTGTTAATGGAGCTTTACGGGCCTGTGACATTCTAAACAGAGGGATGAGCTGCCCAACAGTGTCAGAGAAGCATATTTAAATACTGCACTCCACTTTCCCTGCCATAATGAAGAGAAAATACATGTTAAATAAAGGACCACATGACCACATGGAAAATTCATTTTCTACTGTTAAAGAATCATTATCAGCAAGTGAAAAAAGTGTCAAAGTAAGGGAAAGGAAGGTGGGAAAAGAGGAACTAGTTCTAGTTGTAGGAGTGTATTTAAGCCATTAGACTCAGTGATGGTGGATCAAAGATGGTGCTGAGAGCAGGGTGAGGAACAGAATGGGAAGAGGATTTACCTGCCCAGTCTGGACAACTGATCTGTGGGGATGAAGAAGACTGCTGTTAGCCAAATCTTCTATTTCCCTTTGTGTCGTACCTGCACTGCCTCATCCACCTTAAAAGAGCAAGAAAAAGGAATGGCTTTCATTCTGGGGTGCTTCATTTCCTCTGTTCTACAGTAAATAAAATGCAATATTCACCCCTGAGCTTTCTTTAAGTGGCAGGGCAGCCTAATGGTTCAGGAGTTCATCCTGTAACAGGGAGATGACAGGAAGGTCACAGGTTCGATCTCCACAAATGCCAATATCCATCAAACACTTTAAGTATGTCTGGAACAAGGAGCCACTTACTGAGAAATGTCCTCTAAAAGTAAAGATGATGATACGTGAATAGCTTTATTTGTAATGCTATATATTCATTTCAAGGAAATCATTACCTGGAATTTATTATTCATTCAGCAGCACTAAAGTAAGAGGACTTAATTTGTTTAAGTGTCTCAAGTTACAATATAGAGCATACACTGAAACTATACATCATTTAGATGGTTTGCTTTCATTCATTTTGATCACTGAGTTTCATCTTTCCCAAATGAAGATGAGTAGATTCAAAATCTACATTTGGTGAGTGAACCAAAACAGTAAAGTTACCAAAAGCAGGAGGAAGTAAAAAAGAAAACAATTAGCTGCTCATAAAGCTAAGCATACTTCAGAGTCAGGTGAGAATTTTCTGCGCAATCATCAGTAAAAGCAAGACTTTTCATTTAAAAAAAAATTTCCTTTAGTGCCACCACCTCATATGAAGGACAGATGATGGTGTTTGGGCACTGGAAACCTTTAAAAAGATGTTGCAAAAAAGCAGCTTGGCCAGAGAATGAGCTCAAAAAATTATTTAAAAAAATAACTCTCAAAATATAAAAATGAATTAATTACCACCTACTCTCATCCTTATTGACCCCAGAATAACTTTTAACCTTCTCCTTCTCACCTAAATGGAACATACCACCTGGTCACTACACAGATATTAGACTTTAAAGCATACACAACAACTCCATTGTAAACACTGCATTTTCTGTTACTACTGACACACAGATGATAATCTAATATAAGAACACAAATTACTCACATGTGCACAAAGATCAACCAAATGACATTTACTACAGTTTTATTGTTGTTTTGTCTTCCCAATGCTAACAATACCCAGTCTGTCACTGCTGAGACCTAATGATCCAAACCTGTCTCCACTCTCTCTGATTGAGCAGCCGATCTACCACCAACAACCCAGACAGACCGACAGCGATAAACCACACATTACAAGCAATGTATTCACTTATTTAAAACGCAGACAAATTAATGGAAACATTTAGCTGAAATACTGATAATTACACATTATTAAAAAGTGCAAGTGAAGAGCATTCAAATTTCAGTTTGACTTTTAATGGCAATGAAATGCAGTGAGGGAGGACTAGATAATTGTTGATTGTTTTCAGACTCTCGGCCATAAATTATTAATCACACTTGAATGATCTCCTTTACTAGCAAAATGATAACATGAATTATAAACTACTAGGAAAGCACAGTTTATTAAGGTGCTTTTCACAAAAGCATCAAAATAAATAAATTAATTAATACATTAAAAGATTTCTAAATGGAAATACAGCCACAACATTAAAACCACTTGCATAATATTGCATAGGCCCCCCTTGTGTCACTAAAACAGCTCTGACCCATCAGGGCATGGAAACGGGACCTCTTAGGTTGTCCTGTGGTTCCTGGCACTGGGATATTGGCAGCGGATCGTTTTGGTCCTGTGGGTTCCAGGGTGGGGCCTCCAACATCTGGCTTGTTCTGGATCATCCCACAGATGTTCAATCAGATTTGGATCTGGGGGATTTGGAGGCCAGGTCAACACCTTGGGCTCTTTGTTGTGTTCCTTGAGCCATTTCTGAGCAGTTTTTTTGGTGTGGTGGGAGCACTGTCCTGCTGGTGGAGGCCCCTGCCATTGGGGAGTGTGTTTGCAAAGATGACAAATTAATGGAAACATTTAGCTGAAATACTGATAATACAACATACCCAACACAATGATAGAGTGGGGTAAGCAGGGCCTAATGAAAGGGAATGGAGCAGCCTTTTTACATACCAATATATTCTGTATCTGCTTATTCCAACATATGAAGTTGCATGTATGATAATGATGCTGTATATTCCATCTAATTGTGTGTTATTTTATACATATTTTGTCAAATTTGGTATTTTTGAAAACGTTGTGGATAATTGTAACCAAATAACTTAAAACTGCAAATTCATACAATAGAGGTTTACTGTCTCAAAGAGGTGATACGTTTTTTATGATTGAAAGTTGATTCATTTAATATTCACTTAATATTGATTATTATATTATTCTCACTCAAGGTTTTCACATAATGATTTATTTCTTTGGCATTCTTTGGCTCTAGTTAGAAGTCATGCCATGCAGTTTCTACCCCATGAAATACACACTTAAAAGCTTAAGCCTTAAGCTGATGTATATTTGGAGTCTTTCATTAGCGTTGCTAACACTAGTGTCTCTAAATCCACTGTCTTATTTATCCAGGTGTTATTCTCAGCCATGATGTAATTATTGACTTAACAACTGCAGTCAGACTATTGTTGTCTTCACGGTTTCCATATGCTGGATGAATGAGTTAAGTGAGAAAGTGAATGTGAGGTGAACTGGAATAATGCTGTAAATCAAGCAGTCATGGCTGACTGTAAGAGTGGGAAATGAGTATCTACTCAAACTCATTTATTTGGTGTAAACAAGAATGGCTGAATCCAGGAATTAATGTGTGCGTAGAGGTTTCTTTTTTGCGTGTCAGTGCAAAGTTTCATTCACCTGGCCACAGGAATTATAACGTCAAACACAGAATGTGAGATCAAACAGTTTTACAGTCCTAGACAGTGAATAGAAGGAGGAACAATTTATGGAATCACCATTGAAAATGAAATGTCCCCGAGCACTGTTAATGGGAGGGAATACCAAACACTGCACAGAAGGCTTTTCTTTTTCATAGTTCCATTCCTTTTCTCAAGGAATGAATGTGTGAAATGTTACTGTCCACAAGAAAATACATGGCATGCCAAAGCTTTCATCTAGAAAATATGCCTGAGGTAAGAATATGGTACATGTAAAATACAAGACACAGCCTTTCAATACCTGGAATAAGGTAAAAAATCAATAAATTTTAAATAATAATAATAATAATAATATATAAATCTATAAATGAAGGGAATGATTCTACCCACACAAGTTGAGAAACTGGAGAAAAAAGCCCTACTGTAATCTAGGCAAAGGTTTCTGTTACAGCAAACCTCTATTAGCCCTTGTTAACAACAGAAAAAGAAAAGCTGGAAGTGCTGGGGGAAAGAAGGGTAATTGGCTCTCTCACAACCAGCAAGCAGCCAGTGTGTGATTGTGCAGCGGTCTGCTGCTGGTACTGGGAAACATCCTTGTCAGCACGGGGATGAGAGCTGCTTATTACACAGGGAGCAGCACTGAGTGGCAGGTACAAAAGTGGAGATTCTGAGGAATGATAATTATCTTTTAAAGTGGGAATGCTCGAAACAAGCGCTCAGGCCCCGGGGTAATGAAAGATCGCTTGACAGTTTGGATACAGCGTTCTGTCGATGAACCGAGCAGAGAATCACATTCCACATTTTTACACCTGTGAGATGATCCAGACCTGAAAATTAGACTGGGAAGATGATCTATTTTGAAATGTACCCTCATGTGTAAAGCTGCAGTGTCAGCACATCTTATGAAGATTTTTTTAAATATAACAAATGCTAATATGCAGTGACAATCATTTAAGTTAAAGTTTAACCGAAATGAAAATTCATTTAAAAACTGTAATTATTAAAAAGTGCAAGTGAAGAGCATTCAAATTTCAGTTTGACTTTTAATGGCAATGAAATGCAGTGAGGGAGGACTAGATAATTGTTGATTGTTTTCAGACTCTCGGCCATAAATTATTAATCACACTTGAATGATCTCCTTTACTAGCAAAATGATAACATGAATTATAAACTACTAGGAAAGCACAGTTTATTAAGGTGCTTTTCACAAAAGCATCAAAATAAATAAATTAATTAATACATTAAAAGATTTCTAAATGGAAATACACCAGCCACAACGTTAAAACCACTTGCATAATATTGCATAGGCCCCCCTTGTGTCACTAAAACAGCTCTGACCCATCAGGGTATGGAAACAGGACCTCTTAGGTTGTCCTGTGGTTCCTGGCACTGGGATATTGGCAGCGGATCGTTTTGGTCCTGTGGGTTCCAGGGTGGGGCCTCCAACATCTGGCTTGTTCTGGATCATCCCACAGATGTTCAATCAGATTTGGATCTGGGGGATTTGGAGGCCAGGTCAACACCTTGGGCTCTTTGTTGTGTTCCTTGAGCCATTTCTGAGCAGTTTTTTTGGTGTGGTGGGAGCACTGTCCTGCTGGGGGAGGCCCCTGCCATTGGAGAGTGTGTTTGCTATGGGGAGGTGTGCTTGGTCTACAACAATGTTAAATTGGGTGGCATGCATCAAAGTAACATCCAGATGAATATCAGGCCCCAAGGTTTCCCAGCAGAACTTTGTATTTTAACAGAGATGAGTATTGTTATTCACTTCACCTGTCAGTGGTTTTAATGTTGTGGGTGATCAGTGTATAATATAAATGAAATCAGCTTGAAAGGAAATGATACAAGGAAATCAATATAAAAATACTGGCATTAAAAATTAATTCTCAGCCTTGGAAACCAACAAGTCCTCCAATCTTAATGACAATACAGGCCGCTATAGGTAACAACACAGCATTGTTTTTCAGCAGAAAGCACAGAAAAAGCACAGGTGTAACTAATATTAAAGATGCTGCTGTTACATTTAATTGTGCCAGTAACAGCTTCACATCTGCATGGACTGCAGTCAGCTTTCATTAGTAAGTTATTTGTTACACCTGCGTCTGACTAGTCAGAATACCTGCAGTGAGAGGTCTGTTCTACACCCTGACTGTAAGGAAAAATAGTCTTTGATATCAAGTGTGGATGTTTTGTGTAGATGACAATCCAAGGTTAAGAAGCCAAACTCTTTGTTTAATGGCCATAGTATATGCATGATATACTGTAGGGACAAAAATAGATTCACCAGAAGAAAAGCCATGACAAATAGCAGAGTAGCATTTATGTACAATATTGTTCATTAAATGTGGAGCTTGCATGTTCTTCCTGTGCCTGCGTGGGTTCTCTCCAGGTACTCCAGCTTCATCCCACAGTCCAAAGACATGCAGGTTAATTGGTGACTCTAAAAGTGCCTGTAGGTGTGAATGTGAGTGTGAATGGTAAATGGCTGGTTGTCTCTATATGTCAGAGAGACTGGCAGCCTGTTCCTGGAGGAAGACTGCACTGCATTTCTGAGGTAAATTCAAATCCAAAATTACTCCAAAGTGTGTGTGTGTGTGTGTGTGTTAGTAGATTACCAAAAATTTCTAAAGCTTGTGCCACTAAAAAGACTAAAAAGCCCTGACTTCATTGTGATTCCATTATTCTGTCTCTCTTTCCGTCCTTCATACAGCATAAGCAACTAAACAAACAGCGTCTTTGTGAATAAAATCAGAGAACATGTCCCTCTTGGCACTTTGTCCCACAGCAGAGTGTTTCTGAGCTCCTCCAGTGCACTGTCAGGAGGCCTGTCTGGCTATTAGGGCTGGACGAGTGCTTTCTGCTCTCCATTAGAACTGTCAGCTCCACTGAATGACTCTCTTTAATCACTTCAAATATCATTTCACACAAGGAATTTCAATCCCCTCCAGAGCAACAGAGAAGACAAAGGCACATCAAGTAAGGCCTTGCAAGTGCATTTGCAAGCTGGCAGCCCGGGAACATCGCACGCAAGGAAATTGTGACTTTTCAGACAGAAAGCGCCAGACAGTTTTGGTGTGAAGCAGCTAAATGAGAAAAGATGAAAGAATCGGAATTTATTACTGTAAAATCACATTGAGTTTGACTGCTCCTATCAACACAGCGCAAGTATCCCTGCTTTGATTCATGATGTGCTCTTGCATGCATAACACATCCTTTGAGCCATGATTTTAATATGACCAAGTGATCCCACGTGATGGAACTGATCAAAGACTCAATTTTCTGCTTGTCTGATATTTCAATGTCAAAACTATTTGCTGGGAAGCTTTGTTTCAACGTTCCAGCAGGCTGACCACCCACCAGAATAACTATCAGCCCACACTGATGTTTGCTGCGATGAACACTTGCCGTAAATCCTGGTATCTTCCTCTGATTTATATCACACTCCATCCTGTACTTATACACTTCCACAAAGTGAATTCCAACCTAGGCACCACCACAAACCCTAGTGTTACATGTTCTGCTTGCGACCACTCTATTATTGACCTTTAACCCTCACTGAGGGCAGCAGTCATGAGGTTGAGGAACTTGCTGATGCAGCAGCTTTTCTCTAAGGACTATCAGCTCCAACATACACTCTCTTATTTATACAGCAGCAGGGTGGAAAACTTGCAGTGGTCTTTTTTTGAACTGGAATTTTTGCTTTTCCAAATATACGCTAGCTTTTATTCCATATGCTATCACTATGTCAGTGAAACTTGTTTTTCCTGTGACATAGTTAAATGTGTGAAATCTTTCAGCTTCAAAAGGCTGAAGCAATCTACAGTATGGAGCTAAACAGCAGCCACTGTTGCCACAAATGAAAATTATGAGATAATGGTAAATGCTACAACGTACCAAAATGGTAGCACATGGAGAAGAGTCATAGGTCATTGTACTTGAAAAATGTTTCATTCACCTAATTGCATTATTTTACCAATTATTCAACAACTAAAGCCATTAGCTATATCACTTGTTACACAGTCCATTTGCATTACTCAGCACAACTACCTGCTACCTCCAGAACTCTATCCTCACAATGAAGCTATCGGGTTCATGCATCCTCCAGTCCTAAACTGTTAATGTAGAATTACCAGCAGCAAATGTTAGCAAGCCAGCAAAGAAATTACATGTTGTGTGAATAAGATGATTGTAGAGTTACCACAGGTCACATTTCCTCTCCAATGACCTTCCTACTCTTTCAACTCCTGTGCTAAGCTAACATGTCCCATATCAACCTCTTGACTGAATGCAGAGACCAAACTGATATCAACCCACCACCAAAATTCAGGTAAGAACGTTGCAAAGAAATACCTCTCTGCCCAACAGTGGTCATAAAGACAGTGACTAAAGGTTCTGTAAAATTAGCTGACATAAGCCATCATAAGCCACATGCCAGTGGTCATACCAGACCAAGTTAAGGACCATATGAAAATTATTTGAATGTGGAGAGGGAGCTCAACCTCATGTTCGACTTTTTTTTTTTTACAAAAGCAACATCCTCCCCAGGGTTATTGATATTTTGGTCTGGACCAATTCCAATAGCCAACCATCGATATCAAAAGTCAACCCTGATTTCAAGCTTAATATGTTAATAGAACAGTAACTTTTAGATACTATATCTCTACTTTATAGTAACTATAGTTAACTTAGGTCTGCTACTAAAAATACTGAAATACTGAAAATATGACATAGTCTTTAGAGAGATAATAATCAGATAAAATACAACAGATATCCACATCTACTATGACATACTGGCTCCACTACAAACTAGAGAAATGAGCTGTATAATGAGACATGGTTATTGTCCCCTGCATATGGCAAAATGCATACTCTCCATGTTGCTACTTCAATACAATACAATAAAAATAAAGCTAATAAAGCAAAATAGCAAAGTAAGAATAATTAAAAAGCATAAAAAATACATAACCCTGCCCCTTTTCTGACCCCACTTTCCACCTAATCATTTTTTGTACAGTCCCTAAGGCCTTACTGGCAAAATAGGTTTTGTAGAATACTTAAGTGAACAAGGGTTTGTTTCATTGTTTATGAATACAAACTTTCATTTGTAATAGTGATATTTTTCTCTCTCAAATGTAAGGTCATGCCTTAATTGAGAGCTACTGCACTTCTCCAAATGATAAATGTCATAATGTCTGACTGACAATTAACTGTCAGTGGCAGTCTGGGTTTTTCCTGTCATGAACCGGAGCTCACACTATCCATTACCTCTGTCCTCTTCAACCTTTGAGGAACGATGGCCCATGTTTCTGTGTGAAAGGACATGGCTCCAGCATCAGGCGGCACATCCCTCTCTGTCTCTGCAAGGCCTGCTGGGACCTCTTAGGTGACAGCGTCACTCGAGCTGAGGTTGAGGGCTTCCTCCAGCCGGCTGCTTGGCTGCCTGCCTGCCCCTCTTCCTCCGTACTCAATGGACATTGATCCCCCAGCAGCGACACCGTGTCCCAGGGAGGGGAAAGCAGATACACCTCGTTGCCTCCAACAATCATTCTGCCCCTGTAGGGACAGGTCGTGGTAAATTAATAGTGTGCTTGCAGCGACTAGATATTGTTAATGTATTTGCTATTGATGGAGTGAGATAACATGAGTAGCTTCAGCCTTACTTAACACAAAACATAAATCCTCCAAGGCCATAGAGGAGGTGCAGCATGGACAGTGAGTTATTTCAAGCTTTTAGCCAAGTACAGCACAGACACATTAATTCATGTGAATAATACCACAAGCACCATTATTAACATATTGATCAGCACTTGATTTTCATCATAAAACCAAAGTCAAGTGTTGAATAAATACAGTGTTATTTTAGAAAATGTGTTTCATTTCGAGGGTTTGCTTTCTTGACAGTTGAACAGTAAAGTGACAAACACCATTTAGTGAAGAGGAGTTTGTAGGGGAGAGGGCAAGAAGTGCAGAGAATGGTGAAAATTACCCACTAGACCTTGTAATTCTCTACTCAAAATCATGACAATTTTCTGTATTGTTGAATGGATAAAAGCACTTGGCAGCAAAATGAAAACACGCTCATGGACGGAACCTTCACTGTATGACTGAGTGCTTTATTCATTGTGTCCAAGTGATGAGGAAAAGGTGGTGATATTGCCCCTTTATGATGATGTTAGGTAAACACCTGTTCACAAACACCTTTCAAGACATATTTTCTCATTGCTGGTTAGAAAATGATACCTAGTCATTCAGTTCATGAAAGGTGCACCCTACCTAATCCACTTGATCCTTCATAAGAGCTGTCACAGTGTAGCATATACAGTACACTGTCTAAGCCCACTTTGAACTTTTGGATTTGACAGGCTTTGGTGTGCTGTAACATGACTTATAAGACTGATCAACTTTAAACTGGTTGTCAGATGAAAGAATAAGAGACCAATCACTTATGAAGTTTGCTCCACAGCTGGACATGTGTCCTAATGTGTCATATATATATATATATATATATATATATATATATATATATATATATATATATACATACAGTCCACATTTAGGTATTTATGACCCCTTTTATGTAGAAGGGCTGAGTGTAGCTCAGCTAACTTTAATGTAGGAGGATAGAATTCATGTGCTGCAATCAGCATTTACTTTAACCCTGTATTTTAGTTGCCTAACCATAATGATACTGAAGGCTGCAGGACTGTCTCATTTAATTCAATTCACTTCAATTCTATTTATATAGTGCTAAATCACAACAGAATTTATCTCAAGGGACTTTTCATATAGAGCAAGTCTAGACCACACTCTATATATTATTATAAGAAAGAAAAGAAAGAGACAGAGGGGAAGACCTCAACCTCAACCTCTTTTTCAGCAGCGAGCAACAAAAAGCTTTGATAAACCAGCTGTACACCACCTGTAGACAGACAAAGTTAGCGACTAGCTAATAAACATAGTGGAGTATTTAACAGCTAAAGAACCAGATATTTCCCTAAGGAGTGGGTGAGAAGAAAAACAGAGGCAATAGGAGAGTGAATATTGGACTTCTGAAGTGACCGGGTGATAATATATCGATGTTGTCTGTCTGAGTCAAGTCAAAAGCTCAACAATACAAGTTTAAAGTGAGCTACACTGAGGGCTTTTGCACCACTGCTGGAATTTAGCCAGTACAACACTTGAGAAGGTGAAAGTTTTGTCAGTGTCTCTCAGATTCGTAGTGTATGGCTGTGTTATTCCAAGAAAGCAGCACATACTGAGCTTAAAAAGGAGACAGCAGAGAAGATGGGTGTTTTTTTTTTTTTTTTACCAAAGCTTCACCAAACACCTACATGAGGCCTTTGTGCTCTGTTACGTCTGCTGGGTCACAAGGTCTGTGAGCGATTTTCCACAGTTCTTTTGGGAGTGAACGTCTACTGTAACTCCCTGTTCCCTGAATATGGCCTATTCCCACTCCCCACCCAGCCCCCAAGTAACCCACTTTCTTTGAAGGATAGTGAAGGGGACACGAAGGGAAAGAACACCATGGCAGTTATGTGTGTTAGCCAATCAAATTTAATGAAACTACCCATTGTATAAATAGCTCCCATAGTCTTTGGGTGTGATTGTGGAACTCCATAAAGTGTCTAATAACATTGTGTTGCCTTTATGGCATACTATAAGATGCAAATGTCAGTGTTGTTTCCATGGTAACTTTAATTTTTGGATGGGCATGACGAGGTTTCCATTACATGTATATTTACCAGGTCAGTTAAATTCCACTGTGTGACTGTTGAAGACTGTTGTTCAGGCTCTGTGGTAGAAAGATGGTTTTGGCTCTCCACTTGTCTGTGTGGGCGCTTTGCTTTCTATCCAAAATCCAATGACAAGCACATCAGCTGAATTAGACACATTGAATTGTCTATAGGTATGAATATGGAGTATTTGTGTCTTTATGTGTGCTAAGTGTGTAACAGACTGGCTTGTCCATGGTGTAACTTACCTTTTTACCAGAGCATGCTGAAATAGGCTCCAGCCCCGACACACTGAACAGGATATAGGGGATGGATGGATGGTTTATTAATTTTTCAGATATTATTGAATTGCACTTTTACTATAAATACATGGAAAGCACTGGGGGAATAATTGGAGTAGCTCATCCAAGACTGACGGTGAATCTTCTTTTTTAATAACAGGAAAAAAACCTCTTAAGCAATAGTTTTCTTTCCCCCACTTTTTTAGAGGACAAGACAAGAGAGGACAAAATGAGCATATGCACAATCACTGAGTACAAAACACCAAAAAAGAAAAGGGCTGTTGCCAAGATATAAGATATAGCATTGTCACAGTCCCTACTGTGTTGCAACAGGCAGGAAGGAACAAAATGTATTCCTGCTTAATCATGTAAACCAACAGGTACTTTTGACTGAATGAGTACAGCTTATAAACAGTAAAAAAACAAAAAAAAAAAACAACAAAAAAAAAACAACCTTCACCGAAATGGTGAATTGTGGTTGAGCTTCAATTATTTTTGGGCCTTGTGAATTACTAAAACAGCTAGTCCTGAATACTGCTCAACAATGACCGGCAGGACCTTATTTGTGAATTGTGGTCTATAAATGCTAATGAACACAACTATGCTTCTATTAGACCACTAAGGTTTCCATAGAAAACATGCTACAGAAGCCCCTCTGTCCTTACTGGAGGAATGCATTTCTGCCTTTGAAGCTGAGTCCTAGCGATGATGGTTTTTGTTCTCAGATGATCACACTTACACCAAAAAGTGTCAAAACAGCAATTGCAAAATGCAGAAACTACTACTGCCCGCGACACCACTCTGTGAACTGCTGTAGCTGGCGAGCTGAACTAGTGCTAGTCACAATCCTGTAATTTCTCTCTATTTTCTCTCTGTGTTCTGTTCACTGGTGTTCTGTTTGTGCAAGTGGTGTTGACAGTTTTGGCCAGCGTTGTTCTGGTGTTCTTTATTTAGGACTAATGTTGCCTGTTGTGCTGTGTTGTGTTATGCAGAAATCTACTTTCTGACTTGCCACTAAATGGAATTTCTCAGTTTTGTGTGTGCATACAAAAATCAGTCTCAGTGTAACTGGTATAAAGCATTTGCATACAATAAAAACTTTTATCTTAATAACTTATACTTAATAGTATAAAGTATAAGTCCTAGATTTATTTCAGGCTTGTAGATTTAAGTTATTCTAATACTGGTCAATTATGGGCCCACCATTCAACATGCCTTGGCACTGATTGTCACTGAAGTCTTTGAATCTCCACTGGAAGGATGGAACACCATTCTTGGTGTTTTGATGATGGTGGTGTCTAAAATCTCCCATAGTTGTTCATTTGGATGGAGATCTGGTGACTGCAAAAGTCACTGCATATGATTCACATCACCAACTAGTAACCCCAATCCAGTGAGTCCTCTTGCCTTCTGGGTGGATAATTTATAAATTCCACCTTTTTATCAGAGACAACATGGTTTAATTACTCCATAGGGCTTAACATGTTTAGGATATCTGGCTGAGAGCACATGACAACATACCTCTTTAGAGGTGCTGTTGCTTATGAATCTGTTCACATCTCGCAAAGAGCTCTACAAGGAGAGAATGTTCCACTCCACTGCACAGAGAAAATCAGTCTCTCTCATAATAGCTCTGGGCAATTTCAGACCACACAGAATGACAAGGGAATCAATTTTCCTGGTTAGGTTATAGATGGATTTTCTTCACCCGGTCTTCTCATAAGAAATAAGTGAGATATGTTATATGAATTATTAAGAAATCTTCAGCAGTGTTACATACCAAGCGCTACACCACTTTTCTGAAACCTAATGAATATTGTTATTATTCTATATCCAGGAAGAATTTTAGAAATTTGCATTTGCTGATCCTGCTTTACACTGCTGACCAGAAAATGGGTACTTAGAGTAATCTACAGTAGCAACACATTCATGTGCACTGAATATTAAACAGTGAGTAAATGTCTTGTAATCCATCATGAGAGTTCACAGTTAACTTCGTTCCACTGCTTAAGGAAATAATAGTGAGTAGATGGATCCAGCCTGACCTCATGTGGAGGAAACTGTTCAAAGCAGCTTACAAAAACTACAGTCCACATGAAGGCCTGATGGTTTGTTTACTGTATTTCTCTGGTAATATCATATGGTTAAATTACCCTCTTGCTTTCAGAGTACTCTCTTTGTCAGTGTGTTCTTGAGCTTGGCAGCATGCACAGTGATTGTTACTATTGAAAACTATTGCAACAATGTCTCCTGTGGTGAAGTATGTGTGCTCCCAAAGACACACACAAAGGTAAAAAGACACAAACTGTCCACACCAATCACCCCGTTGGTTAAAACACATACATTTTTTTTTACTAATTAAGTAATTAATTAAGCTAATGAATGCACTATTTATCAAATATGTCAACGTGATCATCATCATTTAACACAGGGGTGGGATGAAACTCCATACCTGAAAACATCAAAGAGACAGCCATGAGCAGAGGCACATCAGCTGGTGAATGCTCAAATCTACAAGGTATTTGCCTGAAGTACTTTTCACCCAGGTAACATGTCAAAGTGATGTTAACTTTTGGTGACTGTCAGTTGGTTATTGACAGACTACTTAACTGTGTCGGACTGGACTGAGCATTTCCCTCAAGCACTGACTGAACCAAACGGTGAACTCTGTTAGGTAAATTCTGGAAGTTAATCCAGCTCCATGTATCTCTCTCTGAATGCACCTATATTTCATATGTCACGCAATGGTGACATTTGAAATAAGGCTTCATGGAATATAATATAATATAATATAATATAATATAATATAATATAATATAATATAATATAATATAATTTGGGATGCAACTAGCAACAGTTTTAAAGTTTTTGTACTTTAATACTTTTTACATTTTTTGTTACTTTATAGCCTACTTCTACTCCAGATGCAAATATTTAGTCTGACAGCTGGACCTACTGGTGAAGGTTATACACAAAAATATATGATAATCTTATAAAGTACTAAGGAGAGCTTCACTGTCACTGTCTTATCCCAAATTGGATGCCAAGTCATTTGGAGATACAGAAATAACAATGTAAAAGTAGTACATGGACAAATAATGAAAGCATCAAATCTTTGAGATCTTTTTCTTTGAGATTAAAGTAATTATGATATATATAATGCACTGATACATATTACACAGAACACAAAGTAAAGTACAGTACATAGGGTAGTTAAATTTAGCTCCACCTCAAATGCATACAATATTAGAGTAGCCTATGTTAATGTCATTCCTAGTCCCAGTGCTATCACATACAACAGAAGCCCCTTTATGGCATATGTTTTACTTTTTATACTTTACTCCTAATATTTTTTTTAAATTCTACTTTAATACTTTAAATTTCTTTGAATTATTTTTTTCTACACTGTTGTATTTCTGCTTTTACTTTACAGCATCTCAATATTTCTTTCACCCCTGCTTACAACCGGAGTTACTGTTGTAATAAGGGAGCTGCAGAAAGCTGCAATAGCTTTGTATTGGATTTCCCCTGTTAAACGTTTAATTTTATATATAAGAGCAATGTACTCACTGTTAGATGCGGTTCATCAGCATAAGTTAATGGCTAAATATCTGGCGGAAAATGTAAATGCAATTATTGCCCTCTGTCCGGGCTCTGGGTAGGCGGGACTCTGTTGCTATGACAGTGACGTCAATGTTGGTGTCGAGTAACCAAAGGTCAAAATAAAGACAAGTGAATGAAAACGGAAGGAAACTTGACGGGCTGGCCAGAATAGGACAGAACATAAAGAGATCCTCCTCAAACTTCAAACCGTTTCATTGCAGCGGGTGTCGACTTAATGTTGTCTGGGAATAACCGTTTTATCCGCCGGTAAGGAAACGTCAGACAGCAGAAGGTTAGGGTCACAGACAAGCTAACAGAAGCTAGCTATGTCAGCGAGCTAGCTATAGCCTAGGTCGTTGGCTAACAGGAGCTAGTGCTAACAGTTACCACATTATATTGTTTGCTTTGGCCGGCTGCCTGACAAGTCAAAGTTACTTTAAGCGTTTCGTTAGCGAAACCAGTGTACCTTCAGCATTTGACGCGTGTTTCCAGTGGTTATTTTGCTATTTAAGTTAGCTTTTTCTGTGTTGCAGGCTGTCAGGATAGGACACAGTAGCTGGCCTTGCAACAGAGTATGTTTCCCAGCTGTGTAACTTCACTGACATTACAATACCGTTATATAGAGCAACACGCTGTCCAATAACTGTGCACCTAACTGTATTGTCATAGTTAATATTATTTAACCTGTGTTCAAGTTAATATTACACAGCAAGCCTAACATGTTAATCTTTGTAAAGAAATGCACTAAGTATAGATAAAGAAAGTTTATTATTGATTCAGTTCATAAGAACATATAGCAGTTGTTGTTCATAAATTCTTAGACTTGGATGCTTGACAGTGAGCTTGCAGGTGAATATTTTTGTGTGTCATTGAAAAACGTCCTCAGCATCAGTATAAGCCAGTTAGACGGTATAGTGGGAATGAGGTCAGGCTAACTTTTCTTTTTCTTGAGTGTCTCAGTGTTTTTTTGTAGAAGAAATACAAGACTGCAGACAATAATGCCTTTGCTGCCAGAATCTGGATTCACTGCAGACATCATTGGTGGCGGCAGTCAGTGTTTCACCCTGGTCAGATGACCATCTCCTATACTGTTTCCTGCCCATGTGAAAGTGACACCTGCAGGTAGACGCCTCCATAGTTTTTGACATGTTTGAGAGGGATATCACAACTTAAAAAATATGAGAGGAGGTCCTCAACTTTCTATTGCTGCTCTCCACGTTCTCCAGGTATGCACCAGGTAGTTTGGGGCTGTAAACATCCCCGACTGGAAGCTGTCTATCCACAGAGCTTTCAGTCTGATGTTTGCTGCTGCTGGCTGCCTCCAGCCCATCAGAGATGAACAAATATGCTTTGTCCTTTCATTGGTCCGGCTCTTTTAAAAAACAAATCTGTTTGTTTGGGAGTGTCATATTAACCCATTATTTTTTTTGTTTTGGTGGCCTGTATCCTCAGTAACAGTGGTTCAGACTCAGTTCATGTAAACATCCTACACTCAGCTGTAATCAGTTGCAGCAGAGGCTGAGAGAAGGTTGTTTACTTGAGCTGGCTTGAAGTGACGCAAGTGGCATAAAGCAAGATGAGTGAAGAGCGTCTACATCAAGGTCATACATCAATAACAATTTTGATAAAGTAAAGTAAAACTTGATTATTTGTGTGTGTTACTTTTCCTCATTTCACATGAGTAAATTGAATACTCATGGCATTGTGCAGTTTTTGAGAACTTGCCACAGGTCCTTATTTACATTTGGCAGTGAAATGCTAAACGATTAATCAGGTTTAATCATGTAATTGATGATGAATATAATCATTAGCTGAAATAAATGTGTACATGACAAGTATAGACTACTTTCATTACCTTTTTCTCTTTTGTGTTTGACAACTGTGTTATATGTTATGCTATATTTACCCCCCCGAGGCAAGGCAAAAGGTAAATCACTCAGTCATCCCTGCCATTCCCCTGTAATCGTGTGGAATGTTTATGTTGATATGAAGACTATACATACCTGCCAAGATGTGATGTAATCACTGGTATGCTTTCCAGTGTTCCTGTCAGTGTGGTACAAGTGATTGGACTGTATAACTGTGGAGATTCTCAGTCATTAAGGTCGTGGTATTTCAAAGTGTGACATAAAGGCCCATAAGTAATAACAGCACAAGGCTAAAATGTAAAAGATCACAAAAGGTTTGTCTGCAGAGTACAGAGCTGCATTTCAGCTCCATCAGAGTTCCTGTGCCTGTTTTCATGTTGACCTCTTAAATGGAGTTCTGTAAATAGAGATCCCGGCGTAGGGCCTAACAGAGCAGTCTAATTTCTGGATTCATCCATTAATCAGCAAGAGTAGGTAGGTTAGTGAGAAGAAGAGTTTCCTTTTTTCAACCACTATTTGTTTGCACTACTCCAGTTCACCACTTAATTGTTGCCTGTGATGTAGATGTGGTCAGTATTGTGTCAGTGTGTGTCATTTTGTGCTGCTGTGGCAAAGAAACAGCACCTCATTATTTAACTTATTAAGGGGACTAGATGGGTAGATATTGACTGTTTGTATAGGAGGTGTGAACATTTCTAAATAGATTTTGTAAAAGCTAGAAATGTATTGACTTGAGACCTAATGTTTTGTGCTCACTGAAGTAATCTGTGTTGAAATGAATAAAACTGAATGGAATAGAAAATTTGCACATCACCTTATTTCCTCAAAGATTTTTAAAATAACAGACAATTTTCATTGATTTCCTAAAATGTTCTAATGTTTTCTATGAAATTCTTTGTGTACAAAATGAATGAGATTTTACTAAACAGTCAATACTTGAATGAGACTTTGTAACTGAGTACAAGCCAAGGAACTATTCAATTCAGTTCAGTTCAGTTTTATTTATATAGTGCAAAATCACAACAGAAGTTATCTCAAGGCAGTTTTCATAGATCAGGTCTGGACCGTACTCTTTATATTAGTATAATTACAGAGAGAACTAGGTGATTATATGCACGTGAAGAATACTAGTGAGAGAGCTTCTTAGACAAATCAGCCCACTTTTACTTACACATATATTTAAAGCTTTATCGACACACACTTTTTAATTTCACATGATTAGTGGGCTTGATGGCCAGGTAACACAGAGACTGCAGAAAACAGTTTTAGATTTTTGACATTGCAGTGTAACTGCAGCACATTCTAAAAATTCTCCACTAGATGTCACTAGATGCTTACATTTGATCAGCAGTGTAATTCATAAAACTTACTGCCATTGACAAGTTAACTAAAACTTGGTACAACCATAATAAAGAGTGTCAGACATTTACATTATAATATATCCCCCCTTTTCAATCATCACTGCTGAAGGACGTTATTCTCACTGTTAAACTCACTGTTAAAACTACAAATATCAGTAATGTGAACATGAGCAAGTGTGAAATGTGCTCAAAGTGAAAACACCAAATAGCTCCACTTAAGTACAACTGAGTAGCAGCAGGCTCGTGCTAAACAAACACTGGCATTCACTTTTTAATAGCATTAAAGATCTGAGCCTAATTGTTTTGATGATTACAGTCTTCATTGCTACCACATCATTGTAGCAAGTATAATCAACACACACAGCCAGTAAGCTGACTGAGGGTAGCAGCTATGTAACCATCCTATAGTTATTGATATGTTTGTCCTCCTTATTATTTGTGAAAATGCTGTGATATACAAACCCTGCAAAGAATACTTAACTGGGTTGGAGTGCACAGTTGTCAAATAGTTTTATGGTCTAATTATCTGACGAGACATTTTTTGAGATTTTAGGACATTGGGTGATTCATCAGGAATTGAGTTTGATATTTACTTATTTTCCAGTAAAGTAATTAAACTAGGTAATTAAAGTCAGAAGACATTTTTGGACATAAATATGTAATAATCAAATTCTCTGGACTTAAACTTTATACAGACTAGTTATTGAGTTGGATTTCATTGTTTTGATTATTTTTACAGCTGGTATTAAAGGAGAGAACCTCCACACTGCTTTCTTTGGGCAGGTTTAAACTGTAATCCACGTCCAGCTAAACCCAGCCAGGATCATTTAACAGCAAGAAATACACACGTCTCACGGGCAGTCATTTGCCATCAGAGAAAAAGCAAACCTACCAGCAGCGGTCCACCTACTGGACTCACCTCCAGTGCCTCAGCCTCCATTCGCACATGACTGGACTTGGTAACCTTCACTGATGGGTATGTTCAACACAGCCTGTGGTGAGTCGATGAGATACAATAAACAGTAGAGGACAGGGTCAGATTCCAAGACAATTTGAGGAAATCTGTGGTGCAATCTACATTGTGATTATTTATTTAGAAGATTTTAGTTTGAAAATTTAAGATATACTTGTTATTATGCATATATGGGTTTGATGCATTGCAATTGGACTTCCTCATTATTTTGACAGAAAATGTATTAGCGAGTATGATGAGGTGGGAACTGTAACATACCAACCTGTCAGCAGATATCAAAAATTATTGTTTCTCTTATGCTACCCACAAATTCCATTTCACAAGAGCTATTGTCTCCATGACATGAACCAAATCTTTTGGAAACATGTCCTTTGAGGCAATGTCACCCAGTGTGTTGTTTTTAATGATGCCATATGCGGTACACAGTGTATCAATTGTTATTTTGAACATGTGGTTTCACATCATCAGGTTTGATCTCTCTTCTCACGCTCTGTTTAGCCATAACTTGTTCTGAGCTGTCTTTTCTTACTTCAGGGAAAATCTAGTAGGTAGAGATACCACTCCCTTGTCAGTAGAATGATCAAAATGCAAAATAACTCACTGCTTGTGTGACCAGGCAGAGAACTGAATCACGTAGTTAGAGGACTACATTGAGCAATATAGTTTGTAGTACAAATTCACAGAGGCAGCGAATACAGAAGGAGAGAGAGAGAAACGGACAGAAAGACTAATGTTGAGAGAGAGGAAGCAGGTTATGGAAAGTAGAAAGAAAACAAAAAGAAGCTGAGAGAAGGAGCAGAGATATCACTTCAGAGATAATCTACTCTACTGCCCACTGACATAGTTTTAAAGCTAATGTTTTCTTCTTGTTGCCCTTGAAATGTGTTAAAATATGCTGTAAATAGATTTGTGTTACGGGAAATCAACCTAGTTATACTAAGCTAGGTTGTAATATATGACTGACCATGTCCAGCCTGAAGTTTGTTTGCTCTTGAAATCATAATCTAAAAACTTTGAAACTACCCCTATACACCAGACCCTTTTCTATGGCACTTGGAAATTTAGCTCACATTTCTATAGATGGACTGAGTTCATTCTACACCTTGACTGGAATCCACCTGTGTTAAATTCATTAGATTTGAAGTTTCTCCCACCTCCACACAGGATCTCTGGAGCGCAGCTAGAGTGATCATCTGGCTTTTGGTCACCCAAGGCCAAGGCCCTTCTACCCTTCAATGCATTTTTTTCTAGCCTTCCTGAGATCTCTGCCTTGACACAATCTTGTCTCTGAGCTCTTGCAGGAACTTCCTTAAACCTCATGGCTTGTTTTTTGCTCTGATATGCGTGATTTGTGATTATGAGGTGAGTGTAGAGCCTTTACCATGAGGCTGCAACTCAACAAAACTTGAAAAAACTGAAGGGGTCTCAATACTTTCCCAAGCATTGTATATATACACACATACGTACACATTTTGTAAGACAGTGTGTGAAGAGTGAGAGACTGTGTGAAGCCAAACAGCCAACTATAGATCTGTTCCTGTAAAGTATGTAAACATTTCTCCACTGCTGTCCCAGAGCCTTATCAGTTTGCATTTTTAGTTCTGTTGATGCAGTTTAATCAAACCTAAACTATCCTCTTCATTTCCTCTTGCTGGATGACAGTCAGGACAGGGAGCCTGCTGTTCATCCAGTAGTCATTTACATTTAGAGGTCACTGGCACTTATTTAAGGTTCTGTGGACTGGCTTAACACAAACAACCTGGAATTAAATGTTGCCAAAATCAAGGAACTAGTAGCAGACTTTCACAGGAGCTGTGGAGACCCTTGGGCATCAACAACATTGAAATCCAGCAACTGTAGGTCTTGATGTTGTAACCCTACCTTATATTGGAAAAAATAAATCCATTAAGTGGAAGGCTTCAAATTCCTTGGAACGACAGTCTACTTCAACTTGGGGTTGGGGGACAACATCACTACTATTCTTGAGAAAGCACACCAGACTTTTCATTTTAAACCAACTGCAAAAAAAAAAAAAAAAAAAAAAAAAAAAAAGAGCCACCCACCTACCAACCTCTTCAATGTCTATCCTACTCATAAAAGAGAATTTAAAATGCATTTTGAATTGCAACTGAACTTCCTCATTATTTTGACAGAAACTGAAAAATGTAGTGTTATTAATCACTGAATGATTATCCACAAATATTTTTGTCACCTCATTCAAACTGGTTTCCAAAAAAAGTGTCCATTAGAGGTGTAGCTGTAGGTGGAAGAAAAATATGAAGACAAGCTAGCTACTGATAAAGAAAAAAATGCACCTGCTTTATTTTCAGAAGGTTGTGAAACAGTCCACTGCCATATCTGTAACCTCCCTGTCATAACATCTATTGTCTCTATCCCTCCCCTTGTGAGGTTGCCCTAACATGGAGCACAGAGGGGAATTCTAGATGCATGTTCATCTCATTCACATTTACAGCTCTAATTTAAACTACCTTTGTTCAAATCAGTGTGTTAAATATGCACAATTTAATATGTATGTCTTATCTAGGTGTGTAATATCAAAACTGTTGAAGTTGGTTTTGATTACATGTTGAATATTTTGCCAATTCTGATGCCTGCTCATTTTTATAATCTATTTAATAAACTTGGAACCAATTTCACATGGAAAGGGATAAAAGCTTGTTTTAAGCCATAAACTTGGTTTAACCTGTCTAAACCACCTTGAGTCAGTATTAGGGCAGGTCCACAACATCTGTGTTAAAAACAATACTCGGGTCCAGTATGAAGACTGAAACAGGTTTTACTTGCTGTAAAATTCATCCTGGATAGAGTAGAAGCCCAAGTCTTTATTCTGTACAAAGATTCATTTCAAACTTGATATGAGGTGAATATAGGGCTTCAGTTGTCAAATCAAATGTTTGTTTTCCATAGTAAGTCTAACTGAAAAAGATGGTAACCTTGGAAGCTACCCACTCTAGGTTTAGAGTTATTGTTTAGATTTAGGTTGGTGGAGCCTCATAATAGCTTCTGCTGCACTTTAGAATTTATTTTTGCACAGATGATTGTCAGCATGAAATTTACAAATGATTACAGCAAATAAATAAATATAATAATGAAAAAATATTTACGAAGCCACTGTGACTGTGCCAAAAGGTGATTTTTTTTTCTTTTTTTGTAAATGGAGAAATAGTGTTGCTCCATGTGTGCACATTGACAAGGTCTTTTTAAAATTAAGGACACACAAGTGAAAGTAACAACTGTCACCTTTTCATAGATGAACATTCCATCCTTCCCATTTTGTAAAATCCAAGCAATTTTCTTGATAATGTCACAAGAAACTAATTCATGAACCAGCTCAAATTCAGGACAAAATCATGGAGACCATACAAATAATCAAGTTTTACAAGTAAGCTAAGTTTATTAAACTGATTTTAAGATCTGACTGCTTCAGTCCTCCTATGTAATAACAAGGAAACAAGTGGGTTCAGGTGTGGCTCACAGTCTCCTGACATGATAAGACAGCCTCCTAAAGGGGAAGAAGTAGGAACAGTGTGTGTGACAAAACTAGCTTAGGTCTTTCAACACTTATGTACTGATGTCTGTACTATAAGTTAGGAGTTTTAATAGTTCCACTTCAATGTTTTGTCATTCTTTTCTTGTGTATTGTCAAACATTGTAAAGCAGGCAGCAGAATGTCACAATAAATGATGAATTAAATGAGAAAATTCATTATTTATTTCTTTACATTACATTTTCTATAATATACAATACAGATACACTCATCAAGCATTGTATATAGGAAGACCATACTAGTACTGGCTAGAGCCTCCCTATGTTGTTGTTGGAAACATTCCTTTGAGACTCTGCTCCATGTTGACATGATTGCATCACATAATTTCTACAGAGCTGTTGGCTGCCAATCCCCTGTTCTGGCACATCCCAATATGCTGTTCAGATCTGGTGACTCAAGGGTTACTGACCTACACTGAATTAACAATGAATTAACAGTCATCTTCACAAAACCTGTTTTGCTTTGCGACATGGTGCATTGCCATGTTGGAAGTAATTCAAAGTAGGCCAAGAAAATGTTTCCCAAACTATTACACCACCATCAACAGCCTGGACTGTTGTCAGTAAGCAGACCAGGCTACATCTT
Source organism: Lates calcarifer (assembly GCF_001640805.2). Classification (NCBI taxonomy): domain Eukaryota; kingdom Metazoa; phylum Chordata; class Actinopteri; family Centropomidae; genus Lates; species Lates calcarifer. Next base: position 29,336 of record NW_026116954.1, read on the forward strand.
TCCAGTCTTCAACCATCCAGTTTTGGTGAGCCTGTGCCCTCTGCAGCTGTAGATTTCTGTAGTTGGCTGAGTGGTCTTGTCTGTTGTTGTCGACGTGTTGTGCATTCTGAGATACTTTTCTGCTCACCACATTTGTATTGAGTGGTTAGTTGATGTAGCCTTTTTGTCAGCTTGAACTAGTCTGACCATTCGGGGCAGAATTCCAATTCTAAGGCAGAATTGCAGCTCATTGGATGTTTCTTGTTTTTCCCACACTATTCTGAGTAAACTCCAGGCTGTTGTCAGTTACACTGCATTGCTGCCTTGTGATTGGCTGTTTGAATAATTGCATGAAAGAGCAGGTGTACAGGTTGTCCTAGTAAAGTGCTCGGTCAGATACATCACACAATCAAACAAGGAAAGGTGAAACCTCATGAAGGGAGAGTCAGTATTATGCAACACCCCTACATCTCTGAGAAATTATGTTTCAATACAAATAATCTGCAAGAGCAAATACGTTTTATAGGGAAAGTGACTGCAACTGAATTACATTTTCTATCAATGTAATGAGGAAATATTGTTCATTGGTGTGTTTGGCAAGTCACAAATAAGTTCGATGTTCATAAGTATGATGTTTACATGCAACATATTTGTTTTTATGTTTGGGCACCAGCAACACTTGGTTGAGGTTGGGCAAAGATTATGGTCTGGTTTAATACAGAAAATGTTCACATCAGACGTAACTCCTTTATTTACATTCACAACCACCATTGTAGTTCTCAATGGAAATAAAGGAGTTATGTAACAGTTTTTGTTGCCTAAACCAAGACTCTAGATGTGAACGCTCTCTTGTGCGAAAGTTTCACATTTTATATGCCATACACTCCAGCCACCTCCTGGAGAGTCTGCTGCTGTTAATTCATTCAAAATATATGTTCCTTCTTAACCTAATCCATTCAAAGATTAGATGACAAAATGTATTTCGCTGTAAAAAATTGAAGTTCACAAAAACACAGGGAAATGCTCAATAAATAACAATAAAATGACTAGCACAAGGGCAAAGCTTAAGTGGTGGTGCATGGAGCTGCTCATGTTAATACAAGTGATGTGGAGAGAAGGGGAGAAACAAAAACTACCATCCTGTATAAAACTGGATTTTCTTCTTCTTGTGTAGCTGCATAATAACATCATATTCATGCATTCCAGCATGAGGTCCAGTTCTCAGCTTTTTGTCTGTGAGCATTTCAAAGTAGTGGTTCCAGTTTCCATCTCTGTCTGCTCCAAACCCAAAAACGCTGACCTGAGAAAACAAATATTACACTTTGAATCTCAGCCGAATGTAATCTAAAGTATTGTTTCCAGATTTTAAATGTTTTTTTTCTAAAACTAATTAGAATACAAAAGTAGGTAAAGAACTTTAATCCTTGTATTGTCTTCACTTTTGGGACCCTCTGGTATTCCTCGGGTCAAATTGACCTGGGACATATTTGGGGTTTAAAAAGCAGTTCTGAAATAAAATTTTACTTCATAAACCATTAACATATATTGCCTTTATCTGAATTTCAAACAATAGAGATAACATATATGTTTTATGATTGCAGTCAGTCTCCACTAGAACACAATTAACAATGGAAGTGTGATTCGTTTTTTGCATACTATGAAATAACATTCTAAACAAGTGGTTTGCAGGTGGACACATGACAGAGGGTAAAGAGTGTGGGAAAGTTAAAGTCAACAGCTTCTCTGTGCTTAGATTATAATCATTCAACATTATCTGTGTGTGTGTGTGTGTGTGTGTGTGTGTGTGTGCATGTGTGTCTGTGCTCTTTCTCTCCCCAACTGTCATTCAACCTGAACCTACCTCATCACAAATGAGCATACTTAAAACCAAAGTCAGAAAGCCAGTGGATGGATATTTGCCCTTCTTTGCCAGCCAAGTTTCATGAACATATTTCATGACAGCTGGATTGAGGATCAGCACCTGTTATGAATAAGACCAAGCCCTTAATCTGACATTTATGAACCATTCCTCTCTGTTGGGAATACATGATACAATGCAGTTGTATTGCTGGATAAGTTAATCAGATATCTATAAGTGTTGATGTCATTCAAGGTCATTTGAAATACCCACCAGATCCTTGTTAGCAATCCTCCTTGACTTTGCAGCACCATTCTGCCTGTTGGAGGAAACGTTAATTGCTCAATGCAGTGGAAAATGGACATATTTGATAATAACAACATTTCACTAGTTTTTCAGATTAAAATGTTGCATTGTTATGGTAGATTCATGTTGGTCACTGCAAAACATAATCTGGCTAGTTAATTACCATGTGAATACTGAGATGTAACTGCTTTCCAACATGTCTACAAAGCTCAAATGCCTCCTTGAGCTGGCTAACAGGAGATCTTACCCTATGTGACAGTGAAGCTGCATGTACTATTACCTTGCTAGAGACTCTGTGTTGTCAAGTGTCAAATTAATGTGAAGCTGTTATAGCAGTATGAACTGAAGTTGCAGGTTGTTGTAGCATTTCATGTCAGTTTAGGAAGGATAGCCATAGTGTTAGCGACAAGTTAGCATCTGTTAGCATTTGATTGTTGATTATGTGTGCAAGGGGTCACTCATCCATTGGACCTTCACAGCACCAAACAGAGGACTTTCAGGTCAACAGTGCAGAGCTTTAACCAATGAAAATTCCAGATACAAGATACAATCAAAAAGTTCAGAGACTGTTCCTGCAGCAAATAAACTGAACGTGGCACTGTAATTCCCATGCAGCAAGAACAAGCAACAACTTCCGTGAGTCAGTATTCTTTGCTATATTGTGTGATCAACAGTACAGCGGTTTGACAGCTAATCTAAAACTGGATTGCAATTAAAGTTTAGTTTGCATAGCATTCAGTGCTTAGTGGAGGAATTGTTTAAAATCAGAAATTTCATGCAAACAAATCTATGCAATGCTGTTACTTTTACCCATTTAGGTTTTCCATTCTCCCACAATTAAATATATAGTAAAGTACAGATAAATCAATAAATATAGATACAGCAAGTAGCTTTGCACACATACCCTGGATTACACTCTTGAGAAGCCACAGTAAATCACTGATCTTGAATGGAAACAGCACAAGACGAGTAGTGCTGTCCAAATAGGTAGCACTCTCCGGATACATGACATGATGAGTTGTTTTGGTCCCAACATCTGCTTCATAGCCTTTGGTACGGCCACGGTTCATTCTAAATGGTACAGGGAGATACATATTTAATATCATGTATTTAAAAGTGATGGCGATTGAGGTTCACATTACATGTACACAAAAGTGTTGCCAACCACCTGTTTGCGGCAGAGAAATTCTGACCCTTAGAAGTTACTACATTTTTTCAGCATTTGATTCATCATTGGTGAAACTACATTTTTTTTAAGAGCTTAATGTGAGTTTTAAGCCACTGCTGCATTTTCAATACAAGAGGTTAAAATATGCCCTCTGTGCAGTACTAAGTCGTCAAGGTAGTAACGCAAAACATTGGCATTGCTTTCCACCCCTGGAGACAGCAAGAAAAGAAATGAAGCTTGATGCTTAACTTGCAACATTGTCTTTAGACTGATAAGTAAACAGCTGTTAATGCTAACATTGGGTATATGGCAATAGCAAAATTCACAAATATCTTCTTTAAAGGTGGCAGTAGTGAGGATGAGTCTTGTGATTATGATTTACCTTATTACAATATCATGATAGTCTACCAGACGTCCATAGTTTGACCCCTTCAAATTACCCAGAGTTCCCCACCACAGCACATGTCCTGCAACGATTAGGGCTTGGCTCTACAAGATCTGGAATGGGTGGGATGACCTTAAACAGGTTCTCTATGGTTATATTGTAGAAAGTGAAGTTGCGCTGTTCACCCTGTAAGCCCTAAAACACATAACAGAAAAAGAACATCACTTCCTACTGCTACATCTTCATGTTAAAAACAAATAACAGGCAAAACATGGGTTGGCTTTTATTGTGAAGCACTCAGAGAAACTGCAATTTTAGATACTGTAGGAAGTACTGAAAAAAGGAGCAGCCTCTGTGAGATGTTAAATGACAGGCTGCATTAAAACTGCACTTGCCAAACCAACCAGAACTGAAATCTAAAGGATTATAATTTAAATGTGACTGCAGCGGTTCCTGACTACAGATCACTCAGTGAGTCTCCTAAACAAACAACAGTGAAACAGACTCATAATATTTTTGCTGCGTCCTTAAAGATGAGTTGACCTATACCTTCCACCACTTGAAAATGTCCTCTGAGATCGCATTTTTTCTTGACAAAAAATGGCTTGGGAGATGAAGTGATAAGTTCCCTAAAGCATGGATCACCGTCTGTTAAACACTTTTGACAGCTACAAAGGGCTTGAATTCTGTAGGCTGAGGTAATATACAGACAAAATCCCACGAAGAGCTCCAAAAACAAAGCAAATGCCCAGAGATACACAGCAGGAAAAAAACTTTGGTGTTTCTCAATGTGGAAACCATCGTGGCAGCATCCAATCTGTGGATACAGTGAATGGTGAAATATACAGGTAACGTTGATATATGAATGTGGGAAAACCTGTCAAGTTAACAGCAAAACAATTAATTAATTACTATACACCATATTAAATATCAAACTGAGGTCACCAGTGGACATTTATATATGAATTATATAAATTATATATATTATATCTAATATTATTGGACAACAGAAAAGGATTAGATTTGATACAAACAATATCCTCTGCTATCAACAGTACAGCCACACCCAGTATTTACAGGTGTAAACCTGTTGGTGCATTGTTGGCTCAAGGCACACCTCGAATGAACATTTTCCCTCAATAATATGCGAGCAAAAGGACTGGAAATAACATGCAGCTGAAACTAGCCCTCAGTCATTTACATGGACATGTGAATAAGTTGTTTTATCTTAGAACACTGGGTTACTAAAACTTTTCTCAGAAAGTAATATGACTCTGTGTTTGCTTATTTTCGTACAGTGCAAGCTGACAATCTGATAAACAAGGAATAAAAAAAGAAGAAGAAAAAAAAAGAAAATGCTTTGCAGTTTAACTTCTTCAGGAGGTTGCATAAGGAACAGCGCAAGATAATCAGTGAGTATTTAATTGTATATGCTGTGAGCATTACAGTCATGGTACTTAGTGCCAGTCAATGAATAAATAAATAAATAAAAATAAATGGATATTTTTGTTCGCTTGCATTTTATTTTATCAAAAAAATCTTCACTTCATTTGCCTCTTTGACATGTAATTACAGCAGTAACATTAATAGTATATTGTTGTAAAAGTGTTATGCCAGATAACAATACAGAAATAAACATATTCATAATGGATGACTTGAGTAACATAACTTAATCACTAGCTTTTTAAAGATTTTGTTGATGAGCATTCAACCAATTAAAACTCAACATTGTATCTCT
>NW_026116955.1:0-69913 GCF_001640805.2 Lates calcarifer
GTAATTAATTAACTAATGAATGCACTATTTATCAAATATGTCAACGTGATCATCATCATTTAACACAGGGGTGGGATGAAACTCCATACCTGAAAACATCAAAGAGACAGCCATGAGCAGAGGCACATCAGCTGGTGAATGCTCAAATCTACAAGGTATTTGCCTGAAGTACTTTTCACCCAGGTAACATGTCAAAGTGATGTTAACTTTTGGTGACTGTCAGTTGGTTATTGACAGACTACTTAACTGTCGGACTGGACTGAGCATTTCCCTCAAGCACTGACTGAACCAAACGGTGAACTCTGTTAGGTAAATTCTGGAAGTTAATCCAGCTCCATGTATCTCTCTCTGAATGCACCTATATTTCATATGTCACGCAATGGTGACATTTGAAATAAGGCTTCATGGAATATAATATAATATAATATAATATAATATAATATAATATAATATAATATAATATATAATTTGGGATGCAACTAGCAACAGTTTTAAAGTTTTTGTACTTTAATACTTTTTACATTTTTTGTTACTTTATAGCCTACTTCTACTCCAGATGCAAATATTTAGTCTGACAGCTGGACCTACTGGTGAAGGTTATACACAAAAATATATGATAATCTTATAAAGTACTAAGGAGAGCTTCACTGTCACTGTCTTATCCCAAATTGGATGCCAAGTCATTTGGAGATACAGAAATAACAATGTAAAAGTAGTACATGGACAAATAATGAAAGCATCAAATCTTTGAGATCTTTTTCTTTGAGATTAAAGTAATTATGATATATATAATGCACTGATACATATTACACAGAACACAAAGTAAAGTACAGTACATAGGGTAGTTAAATTTAGCTCCACCTCAAATGCATACAATATTAGAGTAGCCTATGTTAATGTCATTCCTAGTCCCAGTGCTATCACATACAACAGAAGCCCCTTTATGGCATATGTTTTACTTTTTATACTTTACTCTAATATTTTTTTTAAATTCTACTTTAATACTTTAAATTTCTTTGAATTATTTTTCTACACTGTTGTATTTCTGCTTTTACTTTACAGCATCTCAATATTCTTTCACCCCTGCTTACAACCGGAGTTACTGTTGTAATAAGGGAGCTGCAGAAAGCTGCAATAGCTTTGTATTGGATTTCCCCTGTTAAACGTTTAATTTTATATATAAGAGCAATGTACTCAGTGTTAGATGCGGTTCATCAGCATAAGTTAATGGCTAAATATCTGGCGGAAAATGTAAATGCAATTATTGCCCTCTGTCCGGGCTCTGGGTAGGCGGGACTCTGTTGCTATGACAGTGACGTCAATGTTGGTGTCGAGTAACCAAAGGTCAAAATAAAGACAAGTGAATGAAAACGGAAGGAAACTTGACGGGCTGGCCAGAATAGGACAGAACATAAAGAGATCCTCCTCAAACTTCAAACCGTTTCATTGCAGCGGGTGTCGACTTAATGTTGTCTGGGAATAACCGTTTTATCCGCCGGTAAGGAAACGTCAGACAGCAGAAGGTTAGGGTCACAGACAAGCTAACAGAAGCTAGCTATGTCAGCGAGCTAGCTATAGCCTAGGTCGTTGGCTAACAGGAGCTAGTGCTAACAGTTACCACATTATATTGTTTGCTTTGGCCGGCTGCCTGACAAGTCAAAGTTACTTTAAGCGTTTCGTTAGCGAAACCAGTGTACCTTCAGCATTTGACGCGTGTTTCCAGTGGTTATTTTGCTATTTAAGTTAGCTTTTTCTGTGTTGCAGGCTGTCAGGATAGGACACAGTAGCTGGCCTTGCAACAGAGTATGTTTCCCAGCTGTGTAACTTCACTGACATTACAATACCGTTATATAGAGCAACACGCTGTCCAATAACTGTGCACCTAACTGTATTGTCATAGTTAATATTATTTAACCTGTGTTCAAGTTAATATTACACAGCAAGCCTAACATGTTAATCTTTGTAAAGAAATGCACTAAGTATAGATAAAGAAAGTTTATTATTGATTCAGTTCATAAGAACATATAGCAGTTGTTGTTCATAAATTCTTAGACTTGGATGCTTGACAGTGAGCTTGCAGGTGAATATTTTTGTGTGTCATTGAAAAACGTCCTCAGCATCAGTATAAGCCAGTTAGACGGTATAGTGGGAATGAGGTCAGGCTAACTTTTCTTTTTCTTGAGTGTCTCAGTGTTTTTTTGTAGAAGAAATACAAGACTGCAGACAATAATGCCTTTGCTGCCAGAATCTGGATTCACTGCAGACATCATTGGTGGCGGCAGTCAGTGTTTCACCCTGGTCAGATGACCATCTCCTATACTGTTTCCTGCCCATGTGAAAGTGACACCTGCAGGTAGACGCCTCCATAGTTTTTGACATGTTTGAGAGGATATCACAACTTAAAAAATATGAGAGGAGGTCCTCAACTTTCTATTGCTGCTCTCCACGTTCTCCAGGTATGCACCAGGTAGTTTGGGCTGTAAACATCCCCGACTGGAAGCTGTCTATCCACAGAGCTTTCAGTCTGATGTTTGCTGCTGCTGGCTGCCTCCAGCCCATCAGAGATGAACAAATATGCTTTGTCCTTTCATTGGTCCGGCTCTTTTAAAAAACAAATCTGTTTGTTTGGGAGTGTCATATTAACCCATTATTTTTTTTGTTTGTGGCCTGTATCCTCAGTAACAGTGGTTCAGACTCAGTTCATGTAAACATCCTACACTCAGCTGTAATCAGTTGCAGCAGAGGCTGAGAGAAGTTGTTTACTTGAGCTGGCTTGAAGTGACGCAAGTGGCATAAAGCAAGATGAGTGAAGAGCGTCTACATCAAGGTCATACATCAATAACAATTTTGATAAAGTAAAGTAAAACTTGATTATTGTGTGTACTTTTCCTCATTTCACATGAGTAAATTGAATACTCATGGCATTGTGCAGTTTTTGAGAACTTTGCCACAGGTCCTTATTTACATTTGGCAGTGAAATGCTAAACGATTAATCAGGTTTAATCATGTAATTGATGATGATATAATCATTAGCTGAAATAAATGTGTACATGACAAGTATAGACTACTTTCATTACCTTTTTCTCTTTTGTGTTTGACAACTGTGTTATATGTTATGCTATATTTACCCCCCCGAGGCAAGGCAAAAGGTAAATCACTCAGTCATCCCTGCCATTCCCTGTAATCGTGTGGAATGTTATGTTGATATGAAGACTATACATACCTGCCAAGATGTGATGTAATCACTGGTATGCTTTCCAGTGTTCCTGTCAGTGTGGTACAAGTGATTGGACTGTATAACTGTGGAGATTCTCAGTCATTAAGGTCGTGGTATTTCAAAGTGTAACATAAAGGCCCATAAGTAATAACAGCACAAGGCTAAAATGTAAAAGATCACAAAAGGTTTGTCTGCAGAGTACAGAGCTGCATTTCAGCTCCATCAGAGTTCCTGTGCCTGTTTTCATGTTGACCTCTTAAATGGAGTTCTGTAAATAGAGATCCCGGCGTAGGGCCTAACAGAGCAGTCTAATTTCTGGATTCATCCATTAATCAGCAAGAGAGTAGGTAGGTTAGTGAGAAGAAGAGTTTCCTTTTTTCAACCACTATTTGTTTGCACTACTCCAGTTCACCACTTAATTGTTGCCTGTGATGTAGATGTGGTCAGTATTGTGTCAGTGTGTGTCATTTTGTGCTGCTGTGGCAAAGAAACAGCACCTCATTATTTAACTTATTAAGGGGACTAGATGGGTAGATATTGACTGTTTGTATAGGAGGTGTGAACATTTCTAAATAGATTTTGTAAAAGCTAGAAATATTGACTTGAGACCTAATGTTTTGTGCTCACTGAAGTAATCTGTGTTGAAATGAATAAAACTGAATGGAATAGAAAATTTGCACATCACCTTATTTCCTCAAAGATTTTTAAAATAACAGACAATTTTCATTGATTTCCTAAAATGTTCTAATGTTTTCTATGAAATTCTTTGTGTACAAAATGAATGAGATTTTACTAAACAGTCAATACTTGAATGAGACTTTGTAACTGAGTACAAGCCAAGGAACTATTCAATTCAGTTCAGTTCAGTTTTATTTATATAGTGCAAAATCACAACAGAAGTTATCTCAAGGCAGTTTTCATAGATCAGGTCTGGACCTGTACTCTTTATATTAGTATATATTACAGAGAGAACTAGGTGATTATATGGCACGTGAAGAATACTAGTGAGAGAGCTTCTTAGACAAATCAGCCCACTTTTACTTACACATATATTTAAAGCTTTATCGACACACACTTTTTTAATTTCACATGATTAGTGGGCTTGATGGCCAGGTAACACAGAGACTGCAGAAAACAGTTTTAGATTTTTGACATTGCAGTGTAACTGCAGCACATTCTAAAAATTCTCCACTAGATGTCACTAGATGCTTACATTTGATCAGCAGTGTAATTCATAAAACTTACTGCCATTGACAAGTTAACTAAAACTTGGTACAACCATAATAAAGAGTGTCAGACATTTACATTATAATATATCCCCCCTTTTCAATCATCACTGCTGAAGGACGTTATTCTCACTGTTAAACTCACTGTTAAAACTACAAATATCAGTAATGTGAACATGAGCAAGTGTGAAATGTGCTCAAAGTGAAAACACCAAATAGCTCCACTTAAGTACAACTGAGTAGCAGCAGGCTCGTGCTAAACAAACACTGGCATTCACTTTTTAATAGCATTAAAGATCTGAGCCTAATTGTTTTGATGATTACAGTCTTCATTGCTACCACATCATTGTAGCAAGTATAATCAACACACACAGCCAGTAAGCTGACTGAGGGTAGCAGCTATGTAACCATCCTATAGTTATTGATATGTTTGTCCTCCTTATTATTTGTGAAAATGCTGTGATATACAAACCCTGCAAAGAATACTTAACTGGGTTGGAGTGCACAGTTGTCAAATAGTTTTATGGTCTAATTATCTGACGAGACATTTTTTGAGATTTTAGGACATTGGGTGATTCATCAGGAATTGAGTTTGATATTTACTTATTTTCCAGTAAAGTAATTAAACTAGGTAATTAAAGTCAGAAGACATTTTTGGACATAAATATGTAATAATCAAATTCTCTGGACTTAAACTTTATACAGACTAGTTATTGAGTTGGATTTCATTGTTTTGATTATTTTTACAGCTGGTATTAAAGGAGAGAACCTCCACACTGCTTTCTTTGGGCAGGTTTAAACTGTAATCCACGTCCAGCTAAACCCAGCCAGGATCATTTAACAGCAAGAAATACACACGTCTCACGGGCAGTCATTTGCCATCAGAGAAAAAGCAAACCTACCAGCAGCGGTCCACCTACTGGACTCACCTCCAGTGCCTCAGCCTCCATTCGCACATGACTGGACTTGGTAACCTTCACTGATGGGTATGTTCAACACAGCCTGTGGTGAGTCGATGAGATACAATAAACAGTAGAGGACAGGGTCAGATTCCAAGACAATTTGAGGAAATCTGTGGTGCAATCTACATTGTGATTATTTATTTAGAAGATTTTAGTTTGAAAATTTAAGATATACTTGTTATTATGCAGGTGGGTTTGATGCATTGCAATTGGACTTCCTCATTATTTTGACAGAAAATGTATTAGCGAGTATGATGAGGTGGGAACTGTAACATACCAACCTGTCAGCAGATATCAAAAATTATTGTTTCTCTTATGCTACCCACAAATTCCATTTCACAAGAGCTATTGTCTCCATGACATGAACCAAATCTTTTGGAAACATGTCCTTTGAGGCAATGTCACCCAGTGTGTTGTTTTTAATGATGCCATATGCGGTACACAGTGTATCAATTGTTATTTTGAACATGTGGTTTCACATCATCAGGTTTGATCTCTCTTCTCACGCTCTGTTTAGCCATAACTTGTTTTGAGCTGTCTTTTCTTACTTCAGGGAAAATCTAGTAGGTAGAGATACCACTCCCTTGTCAGTAGAATGATCAAAATGCAAAATAACTCACTGCTTGTGTGACCAGGCAGAGAACTGAATCACGTAGTTAGAGGACTACATTGAGCAATATAGTTTGTAGTACAAATTCACAGAGGCAGCGAATACAGAAGGAGAGAGAGAGAAACGGACAGAAAGACTAATGTTGAGAGAGAGGAAGCAGGTTATGGAAAGTAGAAAGAAAACAAAAAGAAGCTGAGAGAAGGAGCAGAGATATCACTTCAGAGATAATCTACTCTACTGCCCACTGACATAGTTTTAAAGCTAATGTTTTCTTCTTGTTGCCCTTGAAATGTGTTAAAATATGCTGTAAATAGATTTGTGTTACGGGAAATCAACCTAGTTATACTAAGCTAGGTTGTAATATATGACTGACCATGTCCAGCCTGAAGTTTGTTTGCTCTTGAAATCATAATCTAAAAACTTTGAAACTACCCCTATAAACCAGACCCTTTTCTATGGCACTTGGAAATTTAGCTCACATTTCTCTAGATGGAATGAGTTCATTCTACACCTTGACTGGAATCCACCTGTGTTAAATTCATTAGATTTGACGTTTCTCCCACCTCCACACAGGATCTCTGGAGCGCAGCTAGAGTGATCATCTGGCTTTTGGTCACCCAAGGCCAAGGCCCTTCTACCCTTCAATGCATTTTTTTCTAGCCTTCCTGAGATCTCTGCCTTGACACAATCTTGTCTCTGAGCTCTTGCAGGAACTTCCTTAAACCTCATGGCTTGTTTTTTGCTCTGATATGCGTGATTTGTGATTATGAGGTGAGTGTAGAGCCTTTACCATGAGGCTGCAACTCAACAAAACTTGAAAAAACTGAAGGGGTCTCAATACTTTCCCAAGCATTGTATATATACACACATATGTACACATTTTGTAAGACAGTGTGTGAAGAGTGAGAGACTGTGTGAAGCCAAACAGCCAACTATAGATCTGTTCCTGTAAAGTATGTAAACATTTCTCCAGTGCTGTCCCAGAGCCTTATCAGTTTGCATTTTTAGTTCTGTTGATGCAGTTTAATCAAACCTAAACTATCCTCTTCATTTCCTCTTGCTGGATGACAGTCAGGACAGGGAGCCTGCTGTTCATCCAGTAGTCATTTACATTTAGAGGTCACTGGCACTTATTTAAGGTTCTGTGGACTGGCTTAACACAAACAACCTGGAATTAAATGTTGCCAAAATCAAGGAACTAGTAGCAGAGTTTCACAGGAGCTGTGGAGACCCTTGGGCATCAACAACATTGAAATCCAGCAACTGTAGGTCTTGATGTTGTAACCCTATCTTATATTGGAAAAAATAAATCCATTAAGTGGAAGGCTACAAATTCCTTGGAACGACAGTCTACTTCAACTTGGGGTTGGGGGACAACATCACTACTATTCTTGAGAAAGCACACCAGACTTTTCATTTTAAACCAACTGCAAAAAAAAAAAAAAAAAAAAAAAAAAAAGAGCCACCCACCTACCAACCTCTTCAATGTCTATCCTACTCATAAAAGAGAATTTAAAATGCATTTTGAATTGCAACTGAACTTCCTCATTATTTTGACAGAAACTGAAAAATGTAGTGTTATTAATCACTGAATGATTATCCACAAATATTTTTGTCACCTCATTCAAACTGGTTTCCAAAAAAAGTTTCCATTAGAGGTGTAGCTGAAGGTGGAAGAAAAATATGAAGACAAGCTAGCTACTGATAAAGAAAAAAATGCACCTGCTTTATTTTCAGAAGGTTGTGAAACAGTCCACTGCCATATCTGTAACCTCCCTGTCATAACATCTATTGTCTCTATCCCTCCCCTTGTGAGGTTGCCCTAACATGGAGCACAGAGGGGAATTCTAGATGCATGTTCATCTCATTCACATTTACAGCTCTAATTTAAACTACCTTTGTTCAAATCAGTGTGTTAAATATGCACAATTTAATATGTATGTCTTATCTAGGTGTGTAATATCAAAACTGTTGAAGTTGGTTTTGATTACATGTTGAATATTTTGCCAATTCTGATGCCTGCTCATTTTTATAATCTATTTAATAAACTTGGAACCAATTTCACATGGAAAGGGATAAAAGCTTGTTTTAAGCCATAAACTTGGTTTAACCTGTCTAAACCACCTTGAGTCAGTATTAGGGCAGGTCCACAACATCTGTGTTAAAAACAATACTCGGGTCCAGTATGAAGACTGAAACAGGTTTTACTTGCTGTAAAATTCATCCTGGATAGAGTAGAAGCCCAAGTCTTTATTCTGTACAAAGATTCATTTCAAACTTGATATGAGGTGAATATAGGGCTTCAGTTGTCAAATCAAATGTTTGTTTTCCATAGTAAGTCTAACTGAAAAAGATGGTAACCTTGGAAGCTACCCACTCTAGGTTTAGAGTTATTGTTTAGATTTAGGTTGGTGGAGCCTCATAATAGCTTCTGCTGCACTTTAGAATTTATTTTTGCACAGATGATTGTCAGCATGAAATTTACAAATGATTACAGCAAATAAATAAATATAATAATGAAAAAATATTTACGAAGCCACTGTGACTGTGCCAAAAGGTGATTTTTTTTTCTTTTTTTGTAAATGGAGAAATAGTGTTGCTCCATGTGTGCACATTGACAAGGTCTTTTTAAAATTAAGGACACACAAGTGAAAGTAACAACTGTCACCTTTTCATAGATGAACATTCCATCCTTCCCATTTTGTAAAATCCAAGCAATTTTCTTGATAATGTCACAAGAAACTAATTCATGAACCAGCTCAAATTCAGGACAAAATCATGGAGACCATACAAATAATCAAGTTTTACAAGTAAGCTAAGTTTATTAAACTGATTTTAAGATCTGACTGCTTCAGTCCTCCTATGTAATAACAAGGAAACAAGTGGGTTCAGGTGTGGCTCACAGTCTCCTGACATGATAAGACAGCCTCCTAAAGGTTAAGAAGTAGGAACAGTGTGTGTGACAAAACTAGCTTAGGTCTTTCAACACTTATGTACTGATGTCTGTACTATAAGTTAGGAGTTTTAATAGTTCCACTTCAATGTTTTGTCATTCTTTTCTTGTGTATTGTCAAACATTGTAAAGCAGGCAGCAGAATGTCACAATAAATGATGAATTAAATGAGAAAATTCATTATTTATTTCTTTACATTACATTTTCTATAATATACAATACAGATACACTCATCAAGCATTGTATATAGGAAGACCATACTAGTACTGGCTAGAGCCTCCCTATGTTGTTGTTGGAAACATTCCTTTGAGACTCTGCTCCATGTTGACATGATTGCATCACATAATTTCTACAGAGCTGTTGGCTGCCAATCCCCTGTTCTGGCACATCCCAATATGCTGTTCAGATCTGGTGACTCAAGGGTTACTGACCTACACTGAATTAACAATGAATTAACAGTCATCTTCACAAAATCTGTTTTGCTTTGCGACATGGTGCATTGCCATGTTGGAAGTAATTCAAAGTAGGCCAAGAAAATGTTTCCCAAACTATTACACCACCATCAACAGCCTGGACTGTTGTCAGTAAGCAGACCAGGCTACATCTTTCCAGTCTTCAACCATCCAGTTTTGGTGAGCCTGTGCCCTCTGCAGCTGTAGATTTCTGTAGTTGGCTGAGTGGTCTTGTCTGTTGTTGTCGACGTGTTGTGCATTCTGAGATACTTTTCTGCTCACCACATTTGTATTGAGTGGTTAGTTGATGTAGCCTTTTTGTCAGCTTGAACTAGTCTGACCATTCGGGGCAGAATTCCAATTCTAAGGCAGAATTGCAGCTCATTGGATGTTTCTTGTTTTTCCCACACCATTCTGAGTAAACTCCAGGCTGTTGTCAGTTACACTGCATTGCTGCCTTGTGATTGGCTGTTTGAATAATTGCATGAAAGAGCAGGTGTACAGGTTGTCCTAGTAAAGTGCTCGATCAGATACATCACACAATCAAACAAGGAAAGGTGAAACCTCATGAAGGGAGAGTCAGTATTATGCAACACCCCTACATCTCTGAGAAATTATGTTTCAATACAAATAATCTGCAAGAGCAAATACGTTTTATAGGGAAAGTGACTGCAACTGAATTACATTTTCTATCAATGTAATGAGGAAATATTGTTCATTGGTGTGTTTGGCAAGTCACAAATAAGTTTGATGTTCATAAGTATGATGTTCACATGCAACATATTTGTTTTTATGTTTGGGCACCAGCAACACTTGGTTGAGGTTGGGCAAAGATTATGGTCTGGTTTAATACAGAAAATGTTCACATCAGACGTAACTCCTTTATTTACATTCACAACCACCATTGTAGTTCTCATTGTAAATAAAGGAGTTATGTAACAGTTTTTGTTGCCTAAACCAAGACTCTAGATGTGAACGCTCTCTTGTGTGAAAGTTTCACATTTTATATGCCATACACTCCAGCCACCTCCTGGAGAGTCTGCTGCTGTTAATTCATTCAAAATATATGTTCCTTCTTAACCTAATCCATTCAAAGATTAGATGACAAAATGTATTTCGCTGTAAAAAATTTAAGTTCACAAAAACACAGGGAAATGCTCAATAAATAACAATAAAATGACTAGCACAAGGGCAAAGCTTAAGTGGTGGCGCATGGAGCTGCTCATGTTAATGCAAGTGATGTGGAGAGAAGGGGAGAAACAAAAACTACCATCCTGTATAAAACTGGATTTTCTTCTTCTTGTGTAGCTGCATAATAACATCATATTCATGCATTCCAGCATGAGGTCCAGTTCTCAGCTTTTTGTCTGTGAGCATTTCAAAGTAGTGGTTCCAGTTTCCATCTCTGTCTGCTCCAAACCCAAAAACGCTGACCTGAGAAAACAAATATTACACTTTGAATCTCAGCCGAATGTAATCTAAAGTATTGTTTCCAGATTTTAAATGTTTTTTTTTCTAAAACTAATTAGAATACATAAGTAGGTAAAGAACTTTAATCCTTGTATTGTCTTCACTTTTGGGACCCTCTGGTATTCCTTGGGTCAAATTGACCCGGGACATATTTGGGGTTTAAAAAGCAGTTCTGAAATAAAATTTTACTTCATAAACCATTAACATATATTGCCTTTATCTGAATTTCAAACAATAGAGATAACATATATGTTTTATGATTGCAGTCAGTCTCCACTAGAACACAATTAACAATGGAAGTGTGATTCGTTTTTTGCATACTATGAAATAACATTCTAAACAAGTGGTTTGCAGGTGGACACATGACGGAGGGTAAAGAGTGTGGGAAAGTTAAAGTCAACAGCTTCTCTGTGCTTAGATTATAATCATTCAACATTATCTGTGTGTGTGTGTGTGTGTGTGTGTGTGTGTGTGTGCATGTGTGTCTGTGCTCTTTCTCTCCCCAACTGTCATTCAACCTGAACCTACCTCATCACAAATGAGCATACTTAAAACCAAAGTCAGAAAGCCAGTGGATGGATATTTGCCCTTCTTTGCCAGCCAAGTTTCATGAACATATTTCATGACAGCTGGATTGAGGATCAGCACCTGTTATGAATAAGACCAAGCCCTTAATCTGACATTTATGAACCATTCCTCTCTGTTGGGAATACATGATACAATGCAGTTGTATTGCTGGATAAGTTAATCAGATATCTATAAGTGTTGATGTCATTCAAGGTCATTTGAAATACCCACCAGATCCTTGTTAGCAATCCTCCTTGACTTTGCAGCACCATTCTGCCTGTTGGAGGAAACGTTAATTGCTCAATGCAGTGGAAAATGGACATATTTGATAATAACAACATTTCACTAGTTTTTCAGATTAAAATGTTGCATTGTTATGGTAGATTCATGTTGGTCACTGCAAAACATAATTTGGCTAGTTAATTACCATGTGAATACTGAGATGTAACTGCTTTCCAACATGTCTACAAAGCTCAAATGCCTCCTTGAGCTGGCTAACAGGAGATCTTACCCTATGTGACAGTGAAGCTGCATGTACTATTACCTTGCTAGAGACTCTGTGTTGTCAAGTGTCAAATTAATGTGAAGCTGTTATAGCAGTATGAACTGAACTTGCAGGTTGTTGTAGCATTTCATGTCAGTTTAGGAAGGATAGCCATAGTGTTAGCGACAAGTTAGCATCTGTTAGCATTTGATTGTTGATTATGTGTGCAAGGGGTCACTCATCCATTGGACCTTCACAGCACCAAACAGAGGACTTTCAGGTCAACAGTGCAGAGCTTTAACCAATGAAAATTCCAGATACAAGATACAATCAAAAAGTTCAGAGACTGTTCCTGCAGCAAATAAACTGAACGTGGCACTGTAATTCCCATGCAGCAAGAACAAGCAACAACTTCCGTGAGTCAGTATTCTTTGCTATATTGTGTGATCAACAGTACAACAGTTTGACAGCTAATCTAAAACTGGATTGCAATTAAAGTTTAGTTTGCATAGCATTCAGTGCTTAGTGGAGGAATTGTTAAAATCAGAAATTTCATGCAAACAAATCTATGCAATGCTGTTACTTTTACCCATTTAGGTTTTCCATTCTCCCACAATTAAATATATAGTAAAGTACAGATAAATCAATAAATATAGATACAGCAAGTAGCTTTGCACACATACCCTGGATTTACACTCTTGAGAAGCCACAGTAAATCACTGATCTTGAATGGAAACAGCACAAGACGAGTAGTGCTGTCCAAATAGGTAGCACTCTCCGGATACATGACATGATGAGTTGTTTTGGTCCCAACATCTGCTTCATAGCCTTTGGTACGGCCACGGTTCATTCTAAATGGTACAGGGAGATACATATTTAATATCATGTATTTAAAAGTGATGGCGATTGAGGTTCACATTACATGTACACAAAAGTGTTGCCAACCACCTGTTTGCGGCAGAGAAATTCTGACCCTTAGAAGTTACTACATTTTTCAGCATTTGATTCATCATTGGTGAAACTACATTTTTTTTAAGAGCTTAATGTGAGTTTTAAGCCACTGCTGCATTTTCAATACAAGAGGTTAAAATATGCCCTCTGTGCAGTACTAAGTCGTCAAGGTAGTCTGGATGCCACAGTGACTTGCTATTGGAAAGTGACATGCCAGGGTTAGCTGGGTTAGAAAAGAAGTGATGAACATAGCAACGCAAAACATTGGCATTGCTTTCCACCCCTGGAGACAGCAAGAAAAGAAATGAAGCTTGATGCTTAACTTGCAACATTGTCTTTAGACTGATAAGTAAACAGCTGTTAATGCTAATATTGGGTATATGGCGATAGCAAAATTCACAAATATCTTCTTTAAAGGTGGCAGTAGTGAGGATGAGTCTTGTGATTATGATTTACCTTATTACAATATCATGATAGTCTATCAGACGTCCATAGTTTGACCCCTTCAAATTACCAGAGTTCCCCACCACAGCACATGTCCTGCAACGATTAGGGCTTGGCTCTACAAGATCTGGAATGGGTGGGATGACCTTAAACAGGTTCTCTATGGTTATATTGTAGAAAGTGAAGTTGCGCTGTTCACCCTGTAAGCCCTAAAACACATAACAGAAAAAGAACATCACTTCCTACTGCTACATCTTCATGTTAAAAACAAATAACAGGCAAAACATGGGTTGGCTTTTATTGTGAAGCACTCAGAGAAACTGCAATTTTAGATACTGTAGGAAGTACTGAAAAAAGGAGCAGCCTCTGTGAGATGTTAAATGACAGGCTGCATTAAACTGCACTTGCCAAACCAACCAGAACTGAAATCTAAAGGATTATAATTTAAATGTGACTGCAGCGGCCAAGTTCCTGACTACAGATCACTCAGTGAGTCTCCTAAACAAACAACAGTGAAACAGACTCATAATATTTTTGCTGCGTCCTTAAAGATGAGTTGACCTATACCTTCCACCACTTGAAAATGTCCTCTGAGATCGCATTTTTTCTTGACAAAAATGGCTTGGGAGATGAAGTGATAAGTTCCCTAAAGCATGGATCACCGTCTGTTAAACACTTTTGACAGCTACAAGGGCTTGAATTCTGTAGGCTGAGGTAATATACAGACAAATCCCACGAAGAGCTCAAAAACAAAGCAAATGCAGAGATACACAGCAGGAAAAAAACTTTGGTGTTTCTCAATGTGGAAACCATCGTGGCAGAATCCAATCTGTGGATACAGTGAATGGTGAAATATACAGGTCAGTTGATATATGAATGTGGGAAAACCTGTCAAGTTAACAGCAAAACAATTAATTAATTACTATACACCATATTAAATATCAAACTGAGGTCACCAGTGGACATTTATATATGAATTATATAAATTATATATATTATATCTAATATTATTGGACAACAGAAAAGGATTAGATTTGATACAAACAATATCCTCTGCTATCAACAGTACAGCCACACCCAGTATTTACAGGTGTAAACCTGTTGGTGCATTGTTGGCTCAAGGCACACCTCGAATGAACATTTTTCCTCAATAATATGCGAGCAAAGGGACTGGAAATAACATGCAGCTGAAACTAGCCCTCAGTCATTTACATGGACATGTGAATAAGTTGTTTTATCTTAGAACACTGGGTTACTAAAACTTTTCTCGGAAAGTAATATGACTCTGTGTTTGCTTATTTTCGTACAGTGCAAGCTGACAATCTGATAAACAAGGAATAAAAGAGAAGAAAAAGAAAAAGAAAATGCTTTGCAGTTTAACTTCTTCAGGAGGTTGCATAAGGAACAGCGCAAGATAATCAGTGAGTATTTAATTGTATATGCTGTGAGCATTACAGTCATGGTACTTAGTGCCAGTCAATGAATAAATAAATAAATAAAAATAAATGAATATTTTTGTTCGCTTGCATTTTATTTTATCAAAAAAATCTTCACTTCATTTGCCTCTTTGACATGTAATTACAGCAGTAACATTAATAGTATATTGTTGTAAAAGTGTTATGCCAGATAACAATACAGAAATAAACATATTCATAATGGATGACTTGAGTAACATAACTTAATCACTAGCTTTTTAAAAATTTTGTTGATGAGCATTCAACCAATTAAAACTCAACATTGTATCTCTCTCAGGATAATTATAAATTTCTACCATCAATTTAAATGTGTTAAATTTAGTTTTTCCTCTTACCTGGTTAGAAAAGAAGAAAAAACTGCAAACAGAAAAAAATAGACAGAAGGAAAACACACTACTGTTGACAAACCGTGATAGTTTGTGATAAGCAGTCGGTAGAACTGGGTGGAAGGTAAGGTTGGAGGGTTAGTACGCACTGCAGTGTGAGAACAGCTAGTTTACACTGAATGAATGCCTCACTGACACACAGTGACACCATGTGACTCACTTTTTATTTTGCATTGATTGCTTTCATTTGAGATGAGTACTTCTGTGATGTGTTCATTTCAGGTACATTCTGTAGAATATATATATATATATATATATATATATATATATATATATATATATATATATATATCAGTATTTTTATTTTTGTATGGGCTCTTCTCACCAGTTTAAACTGGGCTGGGGCTTCTTGGGAAAAACCTCATTTCACATACACATATAATGGCGACTGCGCTTGTGTTGCTGATCTGATCAAACTACACACAGTGTTTTTGTGTGTTCATCCCCAAAATAGTACTTAAGGATGTCAATATTTCATGTTAATAGCTTTAACATCAGCCATCATCAAGCAGCAAGGACGTGGTTCATTCAAATATTAAATTCTTGCTTTGGTTTATTTTATTTGCGTAGTGAAAACTAATGTCTTTTTAGATGCATGGTCTCACAGAGCTGGTTTGTAACTCCCTCACATTCATGTGTAGATGGCTATTTTTTCTCCACCAGTTCAGCCATTGTCAGACCAGTGAACTGTGTGTACTGTCATATTATCAACAAATGTTCCAGCGCTTTTTAAGATGAATATTAGATGGAAATAAAAGTCTTTAACCCAAGTTGTGAGTATCTTTTTCCTGGGTAATGTCTGCAACCTTTACTAGAAATGTGTCACCTTAGAGGCAAGACACAGGGCAGAAAACATTCTTCAAACACCCACACTCATCTCTACTTAATAAGCTTATGACTTTGAGCATATATGGCAACTGAGGGTGAGTCAGATGAGTGTATCAAATTTTTTATTCATTTAAGAGAACAGTGTTTACAAACATTTCATATATGCCAACCTGAAACATTCATGTTTTAATGATACATTCAAGAAATAAATAACATGGTGACACAGGTTTGAATCCATAATAAACTTTAATCTGCTGGCTGCACAGTGGTGCAGCAGGTTTGGACCCCAGTTCACCCAGGTGGGTTGCCCCTCCTCCGTGACGCTGCGCTAGTGAAGCCCAAGTTAATAGATTCCTCCGCCTCCTCTCCCTGGATGACGCTGCTGTTTTGACTCGCAGTTCAGTTTGGCTCTCAGTTTGTTTAATATACATTTGGGCTTGGTGGTGGGTTTTCTTCACGAATCAGTGGTGTGAGTGTGCGGTGCCACAGGTCGTTTAGTTTAGTTTCTCCTCCTCCCTTGATTTTGGTTCTGGACTGGCGTGATAAACCCCAACCCTGTCCAGTTCCCCTCTGGCCCAAGTGTATTTCTTAGATGAACAGCAGATGATTTTACTGACTTCATAATATATACATGCTATTGTTATTTGTAAAATAAAGCCCAATTTTTGTATTTTCTTAACCTTCTCGTGCCCTGTGGTAATTTTTGAACCTTGTGTGACTTTGTCATCATTAAAGTATTTAACAAGGTGGGGACACACTCAGTTCTTACACAACACATTTGTACATCACCTGCACTGGTATTGTGACACAGCTTTTTTTAGGCTGCAGTTTCCTTGTGTCTGTGTGCATTGAGGGCTTTATCAGTTGTATCACGTTAGCAGACAGGTATGTCACGTTTTCATCCTAGAAGGCTGAGACACACTTGGAAGTAAAATGTAGTATGTTGACAGAGTAACTGTGTAATTTGGCAAGCATCAGCATCCTAATATCCAATAGCTGGATGAAATGCACACACATTCTGGCATGGTAGCATGATGCATGTTGTTTTTAGAACACCAAAACATTAAAAATATCTTTTAAAGTTTAGAGCAGCAGTTTAAAGCAGTTATGGCTCTACTGGCTCTACTACAAATGCACAAGGATAGCTCTGCCTTGGGGAGTGTTTCCCAGAGGTGGTGGAATTAACATTTACAGTATGCAGACAAGAAACCACACAAAGGTAATATTTTACGTCAGATGTGTTTTCAAACATTAGTTTTGGTTTCTAAGGGAGGAGGTTTCAAGGATGATCACTTGGTGGTTGGTTTGGCTTTGGTTTGGTCTCTGAAACGAGCAGCACACGGTTTAGTCTGATTCAGAGACAGTCCCAAACAGGACTCCAGGTGCTTCTTCAAAACTCATCCAGTTCTCAACTCATGGATCATGCAACTGTTTTGATTTTCATTTCAATATCCCAAATCCCAATCTCTAATAAGTGGGCGGCATGGTGGTGCAGTGGTTGGCACTGTCACCTCACAGAAAGAAGATTCCGAGTTCAAACTTGCCCCAGGATTTTCTGTGTGGAGTTTACATGTTCTCTCTGTTCTCTCTGTTCTCTCTGTAAATAGTTGTTTGTCTATATATGCTGTCCCTGCGATGGACTAGCTTTCACATGTCAAATAAATGATTTAAGTTACATGTTTCACCAGTAAGCACCATATTATCAGAGATTTTCATTCATCCATTATCTATACTGCTTATCCGTTAGGAGTCATGGGGGGGCTGGAGCCTATCCGATCTGTCCAGGGTGTACCCTGCCTCTTGCCCAATAGGATAGGCTCCAGCCCCCCCATGACTCCTAACGGATAAGCAGTATAGATAATGGATGAATGAAAATCTCTGATAATATGGTGCTTACTGGTGAAACATGTAACTTAAATCATTTATTTGACATGTGAAAGCTGACAGACTGCTCTAACCTGTTTACTACAACAGGGAACACGGTTTTGAAATAAATAAAGTATGTTTCTAAAAAAACAAAAAAAACAAAACTAGTTTAAATTCAGCTGTTAGGGTTCACAAATATTGAAAATGGCAATGGAAATTGATTTGTTGTTTACATGAAGAAAATAATCCTTTTTTTCTGTCATTCGGCTTGTTGTTCAGGTTGGTAGATACATGCATATGATTATCTTATGCACAAAATACACAGAATTATGTACAATATATGTCACCATTACCTCAGCCTTTTTTACTTCCATGTAGACAATAGTTTTATTGATACATTCAAGTTTTAATGATACATTCAAGAAATAAATAACATGGTGACACAGGTTTGAATCCATAATAAACTTTAATCTGCTGGCTGCACAGTGGTGCAGCAGGTTTGGACCCCAGTTCACCCAGGTGTTTTCTGCGTGGAGTTTGCATGTTCTCTCTGGATACTGCAGGTTAGGTATGTATGCGTATTGGTGACACTTTTTCCTTGCTGCAATGCGGGCTGGGTTGCCCTGCTGGAAGCCCGTCCTGCTTGGACCCTTGTGTGGTAAGTCGGTGTTGTCCGCTCTCTCCTCTCTTGAATCTGTTGCCCCACTGATTGTTAATATTCTGTAGACGGTCCTCCGTGACGCTGCGCTAGTGAAGCCCAAGTTAATAGATTCCTCCGCCTCCTCTCCTTGGATGACGCTGCTGTTTTGACTCGCAGTTCAGTTTGGCTCTCAGTTTGTTTAATATACATTTGGGCTTGGTGGTGGGTTTTCTTCACGAATCAGTGGTGTGAGTGTGCGGTGCCACAGGTCTTTTAGTTTAGTTTCTCCTCCTCCCTTGATTTTGGTTCTGGACTGGCGTGATAAACCCCAACCCTGTCCAGTTCCCCTCTGGCCCAAGTGTATTTCTTAGATGAACAGCAGAGGATTTTACTGACTTCATAATATATACATGCTATTGTTATTTGTAAAATAAAGCCCATGGACCACTGAAAACAATGTGGAGCTATTCTGCTGTCAGTCTAAAGTCAACACTGTTGACATAGCATGAGATTACTCAGTATAATATATGATAGGGAATGAATGAATGAAGCCATGGTTAGCGACCAAACTCGATGAAGGGCAGATCCAAGTCTCTAACATATAAACAGTGAGGAAAGAAACAAGCAGTGTTGGTCTGTATGGGCGACAGACAACACACTTGTACCATCATTGAGTGTCCACAGTGGACAATGTGTTCATTCTATGAAATTAAATGACATCATTTATCGATCCTAAAGATCGTCTCGATAACAAACGATTTCACCTATGGTTTTCCTAAACCTGACGCACCATTTCCTCACTGATCAGCGCCTCTTAGACTCTCCTGCTCTCATTCAATCATAACCAAACACGCTCGCCTCTCGAGCTAATCACTGGGTAGCTGTCAAAAATGTTGCTGCTGTTATCTCTGCTGTCGTTCAGCCTTCCACCCCTTCACCACCCCATCTGCGGACACCAAGCACCTCCTTCTACTCCCGATTGAAGTTTTCTCCACAAGACCTTGACAACTTCAGGTCCTATCCCTCTAGTTCTCTGCATATGGGAAGTTTCGGTCAGGCTCGCCTGCTGTCCGAGGAGATCCGAGGCGATCCTCTTCTTGCCACGCGCGGTCTAATCGCCAAAGCCTGCTTCGTTCTCAATAAAATGACTCTCTCATATTTCCCTTATATCAGTCTCATCATTTAGTCTTCTCTGATCGAAATCTGCTCAGGTAAGAGAAAAATAAAACATATATTAACATATTTCAAATGATGGTGTGCTGTTAGAATGATTAATCTGATGGATACAACGTGCCGGTCTTTGGTTGAATACTCATGCAAAATGGAAACTATTGTTTGTGTAGACACTTAGTACTTTCCGTCGGTCTGAGTTTTAATGTATGCTTCTATGCTGCTCTCTTTCATAATAATACTGTTACATTTTTTGGTGGCAGAAAATACAAGTGATAAAAAGTATATTTCAGACATTAATTATAGGCTTTTTTTTCATTTAACAATACATAATATTGTTTATATTTTAAAAATTTCTGTGAAAGCAAAAACATACATTTACGTTTACCACTTTGAATAATTACAAGCACACCTTACTGAGTACATTTTAAGGTTTGACACAATCTATTATTTTTTCACTATACAGGGCAGTTTATCTGTTAGTTTGCATCTGCCTTCTGTGACAGTGAAAGGAGGCTTTGACCCAACAAAAGTTTCTTCCATAAAATACACAATTTTATGCGAACTTTACTTCCTCTACCATTACCACCAACAACCCTGATAGTTAGGACAGAGACACAAAAACTATTGTGAGCATCATGATGTCTTTTATCAGCACAAAAGTCATGCCTTTTGTCCCTGTTTTCATTTCCTCTTGTCCATCTCTAACTGCCATCAGTTTTATATTTGCTATGACGAAGACAGTGAATTTTTTTAAATAGTGACCACCAGCCTGAGGTTTTAGCTCAACTGTCACAGTGTTAGTAAATTCTACATATTCATGATTGGTTTTCATATTCATGAATCTAGACTAACCTTTGTATCGCACCACACATTCTATCTACAGATTGGTTCTGATCCTTATTCAACGACGTCACACTGCTGAGATGCTTTCCAGAAAAGCCTGAGTTTTCATTTCTCTACTGTGTATCACTGCCATTTCAGTGTTTTCTAAATCCTCATGGATTTTATCTGTGTACCATGATTCCTTCCCCCCTCAGAATACAAGTCTTTGTGGATGTGATAAATGTTTGAAGGAGTACGACCCATGGTTTAGTGAGCTTATGAATGCATCTCCTGAGCCCTTTTTGGCAATGAAAAGCAATATTTCACAGGATACCTTTACATGGTGGAAGGTAAATGTCAACTCTTTAACATTTACATTTAAAGATTGTGTTATGGTATCTATAATTAGCTATCATTTCTGTTTTCCTGTTAAGAAAGAAAAGTCAGTATATTGTTATTTATTGCTGGTGTTGGTGAAGTGAACATCTGGTTTTGTTGCATATAGGGCATACAGTTTGAAAAACGCAGCTTCAGTTACTACAATACCACAGTGGAGAGGATTTTTCAGGTGTTCCCACCCAGCCCAGATTTTGCAGAATCCAGCCCAGACCATTGCAGGACTTGTGCTGTGGTGGGGAATTTTGGTAATTTGAATGGATCCCGCTATGGACCTCTCATAGATTTTCATGATATCGTTATAAGGTACAATGAATCACCAGCTTTTTCAGTGAAATCAGCAGATAACTGGTGCCTACTTAAAATTCCAACAATTACTAGCTTTAAAAAACAGCAGTTTGATTCCATATTACTATGTAATGTGAACTTCAGTCACTGTATAATTGTTATGTAACTTCATGATATAAACAAGTATATAATCTGTGTCATTTAGAATGAACCACGGCCGAACTAAAGGCTTTGAAAAAGACGTTGGAACTAAAACAACTCATCATGTGATGTATCCACAAAGTTCCACTAATTTGGACAACACCACTCACCTTGTGCTGTTTCCATTCAAGATAAGTGATTTACAGTGGCTCCTTAAATCCCTCACTCAAGGGTAGGTATGTCATAAAAATCTGTACATAAAAGAAAAGAAAATCTATATTTGTTTCTGTATTGGGATGAAATTTGATTATATGGCGTTCAAGATTTTGACAACCAAACAACATATATAGATGTAGATAATACCTGGCTAACTTAGCTGTCTTGAGTCATGACAATCCTTACATTAAACCAACCTGCATTTTAATATTTCTTCTAAGGGACATGCACTGCCAAGCAGATGACATGGTCTTACTATCATAACAAGGAAATATTATACTCAATGAATATGCATGCTGTTCACTGCCAATGCCAAATGTTTCTGCTGAATATTTGTGTAGTATCAACAGATTTTATCTGTTTTCTCTGAAAATATCTGCTGCTGGAGAAACACAACTGACATTTTTGTGGTTATTTGAGGGTGGACTCTAACATTTCCTGTTATCTCTAGCAGAAAAAAAGGGTTGAAAGCTAACAAGGATTTGGTGAGTATAATAATCCAGCATAAATCTGATACATATACAGTACTGTGCAAACGTTTTAGGCACCGTTTTTACTCTTATCCTTCATCAGTGCCATCAGGTCTGATCAGTCCCAGATTAAATCTGCAGCAGGACAAGAAGTCCAAACACACAGCCAGCATCATACAAACAGAAATACTAATCTGATCTAGGTTTTTTCCATTTGTTGCACCTCACATGAGGTTAAGTGATGGTAGTTGATAGTTGATAGTAATTAATCATGGGATTATTTTTGACAGCATCCTCATTTTATTTATAGTGCCTAAAGCTTCTGCACAGCACTGTAGCTATCTGATGAATTGTGCAATAATAAATGTGCATAGTCAATTGGCTGCTAAAAGGAATGGTTCATAAATGTGAGCTTGAAGGCTAACCTTACCTCCTCAACAGGTGGTGATCCTCAGCCCAGCTTTCATGAAATATGTTCATTTTGTCTGGCTAAAAAACAAGGGACATTATCCATCCACTGGCTTTCTGACTTTGATTCTCAGCATGCACATGTGTGATGAGGTAGGTTTATTGTTAATGATTAAATCCATCTGTTATCTATACTAATATTGCATAATTTAATTAGTTTAATTAAACTAAATGAAATTACTATTTATGTCCTATTCTATATGTATTTGTACACACCAGTATAACCTTGATTTGAAATGTAGAGTCATGTGAAAATGAAAGCACGCCCTCTTTGAACTCTATGAACTCTAATTATAAAAAATCATCTGGTCCTTGGCAGATCTTAAAATGAACTAAATACAACCTCAGCTGAACAACAACACATGACATATTACACTGTGTTATTATTTATTTTCCCAACACTAGACCAAAATGCAGATGCAGTGTAAGAAAAATTAAGTACACTCCCACTGGTTCCATAGGAATTAAGAAAGTAAGTAGCAGCCCAGTACTACTAATTAAATGACATCATCAGGAAGTGTGACCACCTCTATAGAAGCAGAAATTTTGGCAGTTTGCTGGTTTGGAACATTTAGATGTGTGAATACAATGCCAAGGAGAAAACAATGATCTTAGGGAAGCCCATCAGTTTGGGAAGGTTTATAAGGCTATTTCCAAGTCCATCATTCTACAGTGAGAAAATTTATACACAAATGGAAAACAGTCAAGACAGTTGCTAATCTTGCCAGGAGTGGATATCCCAGCAAATTCACCCCAAGGTCAGACCATGCAATGCTCAGGGAAAAAGATATCTCAACATATCAATATCTGAATCCTACTGATCACCCAGCTTTTCCTCTAATGGATTTTAGGTTTTATTATTGGACATTGACAGTTATTTTCAATTTAAATTCATATTAGATTCAAAATATAAATTTTGTTTTTCCAGGTCAGTGTATTTGGCTTTGGAGCAGACAGAGCTGGAAACTGGAACCATTACTATGAGATACTAAAAAATCAACGTCTGAGAACCGGAAATCATCATGGAAATCTCGAGTATGAACTCATTCAGGAACTATATCAGCGACAGAAAATTAGTTTTTTCAGAGGATGGTAATCTTTGTTTCTGTCTGTCTCTGTCTCTGTGTCAATTCCCTTAACACGAGCAGCAATGGACACTGTGGTGGACTGGACAAAGAAGTCAGCTTAGTGTTGTAGATGTAAAATGTAGTTGTTTCTTCTTGTCATCACGCTTCTTGTGTATTTTTTGAGCATCAGTCAGTATGTTAAGAATTTACTTGCATAGAATCAAGTTTGGTCTTTTGACCAAATATACTTATATACAGTGAAAGTGCTATCCATTGTGTTTATAACCATTTTAATGTGAAACAATATTACATGCCCATATTACAGTTTGGTATACCCGTTGTTGTATTGTATATTTTTATTCTTTCTTTTGTATTATTTCTCTCTAAATATCTTTTTTATATATATATTTTTCTACTTTTATGTTCACCTTGCAGCACCATGAGTCTAAGAGCAATAAATCTGACTTTGACTTTGACTTTTGACTTTGGAAATACAGGCTGTCCCCAGAACCACTCCCTTGTTCACTCATTAACCACAGTATAACACACACACTAAATAATTGACTATAAAGTGAGCAGTAAATTGAGAGTTTGGACACTTCATCATTTTGCATCATCATTGCCAAATATATACGCATAATTTCCTATTGCCAATAGGTGGCACTATGATTATATCATACTGCCACTATTGGCATGCAGATGTGTTCAGGCCATGACAGTTAGCAGTTAGCATCTCAAGTTTGGGGCAGATTGGACAGTACATATGGGAGTTACATCAACTTCCTGTTTAATGGCGCAGCATCAAAATTTGCCATGGCAACACAGCAAGGGTGTCCCATGAAGACTCACAGTCTTCACAGTTCAGCACCATTTTGATCTTAATGCTTGTCTGACCACATTTGAGGTCAATCAGATCAATCTACTTTGATAAAACACATCATTTCCTGTTGCCAAGGTGGCACTGTGATTATATATGTATATTGGAATGTAGGTGTGTTCAGGACAGGTCTGTTGTCAAACCTGTGGAATCTGGGGCAGATCAGACATATGACGTATGGTCAGAAGTATGCATGAGTCACATCAACTTCCTGGTTAATGACGAAACATCGAACATTCGCCACAGCGCCACAGACACACCCTTCAATGGAACATCAAAATTTTCACAATAAGTCATCATGAAGTCCTTAAGGCTTTTCAGACCAAGTCTGAAGTAGATCATGTCAACCTGCTACTGTTGCCAGTAGGTGGCACTATAACTTTTTATACTGACATGTGGGTGTGTTCATGTCGGGACCCTTACCATCACTGTGAAATTTGGTGCTGATTGAACAAAGTATGGCTGAGTTACAGCACCTTAAACACAACTTCCTGTTTCATGGCGAGGCATCAAAAGGGGGTTTTGAGGATGTCCAAGGGGGCGCTATGGAGCCATTTTATTGAACCAATGAACGACCCCACAGGAATAATTATAGTTCCTACGATTACAGTAGGGCCTTCGCACGCTAGTGCTCTGGCCCTAGTTAGAAGAACTATACTGTGAATGCTTCACACTAATTAAGATGTGGATTTGAGAAGAGGCTACAAGGGGTGTATCTTTGTACCATGACTCTGCACACATCCAATGTCTTGTCCATGGGCACCCTTTACATTTCAACACATATAATGACAGCAGGATAGGCTTAATGTGTGTGTGTGTGTGTGTGTGTGTGTGTGATATACCAGTCAAATGTCTGGACACACCTTCTCATTCAATGGTTTTTCTTTATTTTTTATCATTTTCTACATTGTAGATTAATACTGAAGACATCAAAACTATGAAGGAACACGTGGAATTATGTAGTAAACACAAAATTGTTAAACAAACCAGAATATGTTTTATATTTTTCAAAGTAGCCACCTTTTGCTTTGATGATTTATACACTCTTGGCATTCTCTCAGTCAGATTGATGAGGTAGTCACCTGGAATGGTTTTCCAACAGTCTTGAAGGAGTTCCCACAGGTGCTGAGCACTAGTTGGCAGCTCACTCTGCAGTCCAACTCAAACCCAGACCTTGTGTGAGTATCTGGTGTTGCACAGGGGACAATAATAAAGAGCATGGAGCAAACCCACAAGGAGCGTCTCTTGTATGTTCTGTGTAGTGCCTCCACTTAATACAAACACTGGCATTCACTTTTTACTAGCAGTAAAGATCCAAGCTTAGTTGGTTTGATGTCTTCATTGCCACCACATCATGGTAGCAAGTAGAAACAACACTAAATCCTGTTTGGTCTAATTGGATCATAAAGCAAACATTGGTTGATTCACTTATACAGTGACACACCCAATAAGCTGACTGAAGGTAGGGTTATTGTCATCTGATTTGCTCCTGAACTGCTACTCACCTGTGCATGTGTGTACACAGTGGCAGCAAATCAGCTGTTACGCTGCTTTGGCCAGCCCCTTCATTCAATATTGAGTTTGTCTTTCATAATGGTCACCACTATCAAATATTTGATTACATTTTATTATAAAATCAATATACCCATGTTGAAACAAGAGATTGAGAGCCAGCCATAGAAAGAGAGAGCACACTGGAAAACTGCTGCCCTTCACCGTCAGTGACAGTGAAAGTTGACAGTTTTGTCAAATTTTGATGGTGGGATGTCCATACAGCCACATTAAAGAAATATTATTCTTAAACAAAGGGTGTTTCTTGCCATGATGTTGAGGAATGGATCACTAATCACTTATTATATAAATGGCAATAATTCTGAAATTATGATATCAGGAAACACTGTTTCATTTTTTATACTACTGTATACTTGTATTATTTAACTGGTACTTGTTTTCTCACTCTTCTCAACTTACTTTTGTTCTTTGAAAAAATTTGCATTAATTAACCACCTGAACCTGACAGACAAACTCCCCCCCCCCCTCTCTCAAATACAGTCTATGACACACAGATGATGTGTCCTTCACATCATGACACTTGACGTCTACATGAAGAGACAGGCTTATCATTTCAGACAGTCACATTTCTAGACTATGAAAGCATCATATTATTTATGTGAGGAGATATTAAAATGAATGAAAAGCTTGTTTTAGCCTAGTTTAAACTGTCTAAACCATCCTGGGTCAGTAATAAAGGATGGATGCACAATTTTTCACATCTGTGTTAAGAGAATAGTTAGGTATTAGTATGAACATTGAAAGAGGTTTTACTTGCTGTAATAATTCATCCTGGTCACACTGGCTGTTAAGAAATTCATTCCTAATGTGCTGCCAATGAAAGTGATGGGGAGCAAAATTCAAAGTTATTATTATTATACTTATACTGTGCAAAGTTCAATTTAAAAGTATTGCAAGTATAATATAAAGCTAATATGAGGCTTCAGCAGTCTGAGTTTCACAAAGTAAATGCATGTTTTCCAAAGTCTTTTTAGTGCAAAATTCCTTATTTGTGTTACTGTCCCTCCACTGCAGCTCAGTAAGGAAACACCGGTCAGATATTCAAAAAGAGGAAATTTTTTTACAAAAATGACTTTGGAAGTTTAAACTGGACAGGTGTATGAAAATGACAATGTTTGACTGTCATGTTTTCAAAGATCCTTCCCAGTTTGTAAAAATCCAACGGATAAGCAAAACAATTTGCCCTACAAAATCTCAAAAGGTTCCGGTTATGGGACCCTTCAGATTATGATTTATTAAGTTTGCACAGTAGAAAAGAGTTTTATGAAGCTGTATGGTTACCCCTTAACTGTGTCCTGAAGACTGTGAAAAAAGAAAGGTTACCAAAGGTTATCAGGGTTTTTTTCTTTTTCTTTTTTAAATTATTCTTATACATAGACAGGTGGTGACCAAACCCTCCCTATATTCACTAACACATCTTCAACTGATCACATCAGCATTGTCACAAGAACCTAATAAACAAAACTAGCTTAGGTCTTACAACATATTTTGGATGCATGCATGGATGCTTGCGTGCATGTAGCTGTTTCTGTAAATATCCCGTTGTATCTGAATAAAGCCATAAGTAAAACTTCACCAAATCCAAATGACAAAAAGTACAGTACATTTTCCCTGTCCAAAAAACTGTGTTGTGTCCTACCAGGGAGCATTTTGCATGCCTCCTTACACTGGGGAAACCAGTCCCAATGTGGTCACTGTGTGGCAAACAAAGGCCTAATTTGCACTGACAGTCAAGTCTTGGGCGTGTCCCAGGCTCGTAAAGATATGTTTATTTTTATTAAACAGCTTTCTGATGACAGAGTTATAATACACAAACCACACAACTACAGGATCAGCAAACAACTGAGTTCCTGTTGGAATATTGATACCAGAACTGTCATACTGACATGCCCAAATGGAAAGTAGCCACACCATACTGATACTGGGTACTGATACTGCCTCCCTCAAAACAGCCTCAGTTCTTTGAGGTATGAGCTATACAAGATGATGTTGCTGATATGATTGCGTCAAACCAGTTTTACTTTGTGACATGGTGCATTATCATGCTGGAAGAAACCAAAATGTGGGGCACTGAAAAGTCTGTTGAAAGGCCTAAATCATTTTAATGAAAAGTAATACTAATAAAAACTTCTCAGGTCAGTAACACTCAAGGCTAAATGTGCAATCTGGTGTTCAATAATTCTATCACTTACTTAGTTATATGTTATTGTTGTTACAAAACCTTGTCTTATGTGTGGCTATTACATGGAGAATTGAACAACATCAAACAGTCAGATGGTTTTGAGGCATTTATTTGCGAGACATTAAGTAGCCAATATTATCGTATCTGTCAGGCAGAGAAAGCAGAAATAAATGCACAAGTATAAACATTCATGAACCTGCGGCGAATTACAAAGTTAAAATGTTAAACTTAAAAAGTTTTCTTTTTCACTGTACAGGGATCACATATACCCAGATCAGGCATATTTGAAGACAATAAATAAAACACATGAAACCTGAAATTGTATAAAACAGTTTCACACTGCACACACTGCATTATGGATAAAAAATTAGTAAACTGTAATGCATATGCATAAAAACAACAACCTGAAGAAATAAGCTCATTACATTCCTGGAAACAAGCAGTCCTCACATGTCATGGAGCCATTGTCATCTGTAACACAATTACCCGCATAGCTTTTGAGGAATAATTTTTGATTGAAATAACAAATATAGAGTATATTTACATCATATAATATTTTGTGATGAACAAACATAAATGCATCCTGATGAAAAATGTAAAATATCCTTAACGCACTATGTCTAAACACTATTGTCCTTTTTCAAACCACCCCCCTACACCCTCTCCCTACCCACTAGGCCATCCCAAACCAAACAGCGAGGAGTGGAGGTAGGAGTTTGAAGATTGCTTCATCCTAATCTATGACTGAACATCTGAGAAGTCATGTGATCAGATGACATCACAGCTTGTAACCCATAGTTTTACTGACTTTAGTTTGTTTGAGGAAGACCAACGCCTACTGGAGCTTTGGTATCCAACAGCTGCCTCCCACATTACGACACTGCAGTAATGCAAGAAGTTCACAAAATGACTCCTCTACACATGAGCACACTCAAATGCTCAATACAAAAACAATAAAATGATAGTGCCTAAACATGAATACATTCGAACTTAACAATTAACAATAAAATGATAAAGGCAATGTTTAATGAATGAAATAGGGACACTAATGAGACAGAAAGAGCAAGACGAAATTTACCATCCTTTAAAAAAACGGATTTTCTTCTTCTTGTCTAGTTGCACCATAACATCATATTCATAACCTCCAGGATGAGCTCCAGTTTTCAAATTTTTGTTTCCAAGTCTTTCAAAGTAGTGGCTCCAGTTTCCATCACTGTCTGCTCCAAACCCAAAAACAGTGACCTGAGAAAACAAATATTACACCATGAATCTTAGCTGAATTTATTGTTTCCACATTTAAAAAAATTAGTACTAATTTGTTGTAAGTTTTCGTACTGTGCAATTGTACAATTTAGTATTGTGGAAATGCACACTGCAGTACTAATTTACCTTTTGAACACTCTGTTGTCAGGTGAAGTGAATTTAACCAAACCGTAGACAAATACTTTGACATTTTGGAAAATACACTTATTCTTTCTTGCCAAGAGTTAGGTAAGAAGATCAATACCCTTCTCGTGACTGAACATTGAATATGAAATTGGAGCCACGGGAGCCAAGATTCAATACTTAGCTTAGCACTGAATCTGAAAACAGTAAAAAAAAAAAAAAAAAAAAAAAAAAAAAAAGCAAAATGTTTTTACTTTAATGTTTTTACAGTTTTTATAATGATATACATAATGAGTTCATTACTAAGCTGTAGAGGTTGTTGGTGGGCTAGTTTTGTTTACCTTCAAACAGAGTCATGCTAGCTGTTTCCACATTTCCTGTCCTTATGCTAAGGTAAGTTAACTGGCTACTAGATCCAGCTACATACACATTTTTATCAGAAAGTATTTACGAGGATTAATTTATAACATTTTGAAACTGTCAGTCTTGTTCTTCCTTGTCTTTGCTGGTGCATCAGCATTTCTTGGTACATTTCTGCCACCAACTGTCATTCAGTTAAATAACATAATGTGTAATAAACCTACCTCATCACAAAGGAACAGGCTGAGAGCAAAAGTCAGAAAGCCAGTTGATGGATAATAGCCCTTATTTCCCAGCCAAGCTTCATGAACATATTTCATAAACTCTGGACTGAGGATTGCTACCTGTTATTAATAAGACAGAGCCCTTAATCTGACATTATGAACAATGATACAATGCGATAGTATTGCTGGATGACTTCATTAGATATCAATAATTGTAACTATCATGCAAGTTCATTTAAAATACTCACCAGATTCTTGTTAGCAATCAACTTTGAGTTTACAGCACCATTCTCCCTGTTGGAGGAAACATTAATTGCTAAATGTAGTGGAAAATGGGCATATTTGGTAATAACTAGTAACACTAGTTTTTCAGAATGTTATCTTAGATTCATACTGATAATTATACAATATATAATAACTGAACTAGCTAGTTAGTAACCATGTGAATGTTGCGGTTTAACTGCTTTCCTACGTTTCTATAAAGCTCAAATGGCTCTTCAATTAGGCTAACAGTAAGAAGGCTGGGTTCACTCACTCACTCTACTTCCCCAGCACCAAACAGACAAATGACTTTCAAGTGAACAAAGCAGAGAATTTAGCAACAAAAGAGCCAGATATTTAACTTACCAAAAAATCTATTACAAATAAAATCAAAGGTGGTCTGTCACTGCTAGATGTATAAATGAGCAGCTGTATGCTAACACATTTGTTATAACATGTTCTGCCCTCATCTGCAGTTAAAGTTAATAAATATAGATACAGAGAGTAGCTTTGCAGACCTACCCTGGATTTAACTTCTTCATGAGCCACAGAAAATCACTTGACTTGAATGGAAACATTATTAAACGAGTTGTGTTTTCCAAATAGGTAGCACTCTCCGGATACATGATATGATAAGTTGTTTTGGTCCCAACATCTGCTTCATAGCCTTTGGTACGGCCACGGTTAATTCTAGGCAGTACAGAGAGATACATATTTATTAGCATGTAGTTAAAGATGATGGTGATTGAGGTTCACATTACATGAAAATCCTGAATAAAAGTGTTGTTGACCATCTGTTTGTGGCAGAGAAATTCTTACCCTTAGAAGTTAGATTTTTTTAGAGTGATTGTAGAGTGAAGTATTGTTTGTAACCTTAGTAAGGATGACATGACAAACACAGGGATTTTAATAAAGTTTGTTGATTTACCTTATCACGATATCATGAAAATCTATCAGAGGTCCATAACGTGATCCCTTCAGATTAGCAGAATTCCCCACCACAGCACAAATCTTGCAACGATCAGGGCTGGGCTCTGCAAAATCTGGAAAGGGTGGGATGACCTTAAACACCGTGTCCACTGCTTCATTGTAGTAAGTGAAGTTGCGCTTTTCACCCTGTAAGCGCTGACACACAACAGAAAAAGAACATTATTTCCATGACCATAACTGTTAGTCACAGACGTGTCTACATAGAAAAACATTTTTACATTTTTACAGAGGATCAGTCTTAGATATTGTAGGGAGTAATGACATAAGAAGAAGCAGCCACAGTGAGATATTCAATGACAGGCTCCAGTAAACTCTACTTGCTGTTACAACCAGTCACCATTGCTGTCACCAAATCAACAAGAACTAAAATCTTAAAGATTACAATTTAACTGTGACTGCTGCCACCAAAGAAATTTATTGGCAAGCAAAGTTTTGATACAATGTTTAGAATATTTTCCTTCTTTTAACTTTTTAACTTCATGTTCAATTTGCAATGCTAATCATTGCTTTGAGATACAAGAATCAACTTTTCATCTGGTAAGATAAGTTGACATTTACCTTCCACCAATTGAAAATATCCTCTGTGATTTTATTCTTTATTGACAAAAAGGGCTTGGGAGCTGAAATAATACGTTCTCTAATACATGGGTCACCATCTGTTAAACACTGGTTGCAGCCACAATAACTTGACTTCTGAAGCCTGAGGTAATTCCAGGAAGAGGTCAAAAACACAGCAGCTACACAGATACTCAGCAGGGAAGCGATAACCCTGATTTTTCTCAACTTGCAAACCATCTTGGCAGCGTTGTTGAAGAACAGATCCAATCTGTGGATACAGTGAATGGTGAAATACACAGGTGAGTTGATATATGAATGTGGGAAAATCCATCAAGTTTACAGCAAAACAAATTTTCTCCTACAGATTTAGAGAAATTAAAACACCAGGCTGGAGAAAGGGATGAAAAAGGATGCAATGAAATCAACAGTGCAGCCACACCCATCATTTACAGTTGTAAACCTCTTGGTATATTGTTTGCTGATGCTACCATATTATGTAAGCATAACCATATACTGACAGCTGTTGGCTGTCAAATAGATTAACACTTGACTTCTATATGGTCCAGCCCTCATAAAGTAATACAACTGCTGTGTTTGTTTATGTTCCCGTTCTCTTGAACATATTCATGTCCCAATATACAATGCTATTGCTATGGGGGAAGAACCGTGCAAGTTGACAATCTAATAAACAAGGAAGAAAAAAGAAGAAAAAGAAAATGCAGTGCAGTTTAATTTGTTAACTAGCATACCGCACACACATTTCACACATTTCATAGCCTTTTTTATGGAATAAGAAACTGGCTCACTTACCACTTCCCTGCAGCAAAGGAGGTAAATTAAGCCTTCAAAATTAATTTCTGTAGGCACCCCAACTTTTTTGGATTAACTACATACCCTCTGTCCATACAAAGGGAGTGTTTGAAAAGACTGTGTTACTCCACCCTATGATGCATTACTAGGACAATAGTGTACTGCAGCAAATAGTACTATATATGAACTAAACTAGAGGATGGCTTAAAATGATGAAAGGCTGGCACAGGCCTCAGACCTAAACCCTGTCTGGCTGGTTTAGGATGCAGTGGACAGAGGGTGAAAGCAAAGCAAACAACAATTATACAACACGCAGTTCCGACCAAGCAGTGATGCTTGCGGACCTCAGTCCTGCCCACATCACTGTTGTGCTCAAATGACATTAAAGCACATCCTCTTGGTTAATATTGCTAAAGTGCAATATGGGCAACAGTGCTGGAATGAACTTTCTGAGCAATTTTCGTTTAAAGAACATCACAGGTGTGTTCAGATGGTGGATAAGTTAGAAATTTAAATTCATTCCATGATTCCTTGTGTTTAAAATCTCCACTTAATTTCAGAAATGAAGTGAGCTGTTCTAAAACTTTTTACTGGTAGTGTAATTTCACACTTTAGTTGCCTATTTGCCATGTAAATAGAGCAGTAACATTAACAGTATATTCTTATATAAAAAAAAAAAGTGTTATGCCAGACAATGGCACAGAAATAAAGCCTATTAATAATAATAACTACTTAATAGCTACTTTGTGTTTGTAAGTTTAATTATAAAAAAAAATAATAATTAAAAAAAATGAAATGTATTAAAATGTATTTTATTTTCCCCTTACCTGGCAAGAGAAGAAAACCCAAGGAAAAAAATTGCTGAGTGAGGCATAAAAAATGATGCTATACAAGAACCTGTGAGATATGAACAATGATAACTGATAACTGAGGAGCAGTGGGTAGAAGTAATGGGACGGAACAGTTAGAGGGCTAGGTTTTCATCTCAAGCACTCATGTGCAGTGTTGTAAAAAATCTGGCGACTTTCCAAATCCTCTTGGCGACTTCCTTTTTTTTTCTTTTTTTTTTTTAAAAGCAACTAGCAACAAATCTAGCGACTTTTCTGGTGTTGTTGGAGACTCCCAGCTGCAGTCAGAGCAGAGAGGAGACCCACACCAGAGCCAGCAATGCCACCCCACATAATTTATGTAATGTAGGTCTAGACAAAGCATTAAAGTAATATATTTTGAGAAGTAATTGCCTCATTTGCAGTTCTAAACATATTTATGGTGTTTTGTACTAACTTTTTTTTTTGTCTCTCTGATATTATTCCTCTCTGCTACAGCGTCCATTACTTTTACATGCAAATACTCAAATATGCAAATTAGGCGATGGCATCATTTAGCTTATAGCAACTTTTAGGACAGCCAATAGCTACTTTCCTTACTAGCAACACCGCTCATGTGTGGCAGGACATGGACTGCATCACACAGTCAGAGAGAGAAGCTTGTTTATACTGGAAAACCACAAAGACTGTGTGACTGTTTTTCAGATTCAGGTTTTATTTTGCTTTTATTTTTCTTTTTTGATATATATATATCTCCTGACTACAAACGTACTGAAAATCCAACAAAGGTTGCAGAAAATTATGAGTATTCTACCCTTTATTCCAGTGGTGAGCTGAGCATTTCACACCTAGGCCTTTTCTGTATTAACCCATCTCCTTATACCACCAGTATGATTTCTATAGATATCTATTGAATGTGCTATAGAAACCATCAACAAAATACAGGAACACAGTATAGCAGAACTGTGCATCACAGACAGGCATGTCATGTAGCCAGAATAAATGCCATTACTAAAGCAATGCTATAAAAA
Source organism: Lates calcarifer (assembly GCF_001640805.2). Lineage (NCBI taxonomy): Eukaryota > Metazoa > Chordata > Actinopteri > Centropomidae > Lates > Lates calcarifer. The sequence goes on from NW_026116955.1 coordinate 34,651, forward strand.
CCCAATTAACACACTGCAATAGGTCTCCAAACACTGCAGTCACAGCTGCTCCACACACATCATCTCCAGCAGAAGCATCAATAAAATGACAAAGCTGTAAACAATAAAATATTGGAAAAATGCAGTTTACTTACCGAAACTACTGATAAAAAACTGCTTCTGTCGAGTGGACATTCTAAAGCGAATTAAAACTTGTGCAAGAAATAGGACTGGGCAGACTCGACTGAACTCTTCCTCCTCCTTCAGTCGTTGTGACTGACACTAACATGTTTTAGCTTGCTTACGATCTATGACCATCCAATCAAATCACATGGAAATATCTATGTTAGTGCAACCCTACTAGATGGCTCCTGGTCTCAGAAATAATTAATCTAATTGGTTAAAGGATCCGCGAGGCAACAGTTTCATCGCCATTTATTTTAAATTAATAGCACTGCTGATTCTGAAGACGTCAAGGCAGGTTTCAGTCAACTTGCCAGATGGGGCTGAAATCTGATTGGATAAAAGCTCTAACATAAACCGACTGTATTGGAAGAGGGAAGCTATGAGATGAAGAGAACAGATGATTGCGAACAATTTAATACATATAGTATTAATGAAAAAAAAAACATAAAATATAATTCAGTGATTGTGACAGCAGAGAAGGCCCTGCTTTATTCATCCCACTCACTGCTATGAGAGGTGGTTTATGAGTTTGTGGTAGAAGGAGATGAGTTAAACTGGTCTTGTTACATGCATATGCAGGTCAACTCCTTGAATGACTTTGAGTTTGAATTTAATAACTTTCTTGTTCAGGTAACTGAGAAATGCAAGTCAGCTCCTTCTTCATCTTGTGGAAGAGGTAATAGTCTGAGGGTGCCAAATCAGGTGAAGAGTAAGTTCAGCAAACCACAAATCATCTGATCTTTAAGCTGGTATGTTTACTTTCATGCATGTGTGCTCCTCACACCCAAAACCATTACAAAATTCCAAATATACACAGCGTCTGGCTGTGCCCTGTTCTGGCACTATTTCAGTGTCCACAGATAATGTTTCAGAGGTGAGGCATCTTCAGCAGGCCCATTTATAATATGGTTGAAATATGGTTGTTTTTCACTTTTTTGTGCTTTGGAAGTATGAATACAGCACTTTAATTAGATTCAGTGACCGATGCGTTGTGGCTTTACTTCTGGCTCTATTTAATTGTGTTTTTGCCTGTCAAGCTGGAGAATGACCTTCCATGTTGTTATCAGTGACATCAAAGGGTTGTGTCTCAATTCAGACATCTGATCATTACTGTTAGGGTTAGCCTCCACCTGTGTTCATTTTTTCTTCCTGTTTTCTTCCTTTTCAGCTACAGTATTTCTCAAAAACAACTAATCCAAAAAAATTCACAGTTGACACTAGCACTTTCTCAAGTCCTCACAAATATGGCCAATCTCACAGCACAGCTGCTCTCATTAACCTGTTTTTATGTTTATTCTGTCATGACAATGATTGTACAATTATTTTATTTGCACCTCAGCAGCTTGGTTAGGGCTGCTGCAAATAATAATAATAATAATAATAATAATAATAATAATAATAATAATAATAATAATAATACAAATTTATTATTATTATTATTATCATTGTTGTTATTATTATTATTATGAACCATAATCAAATACTTGTTCCACTATGTGACAACAGAAACATAAAAAATATGTAATCGAGAACAACAATATTGTTAGTTCCTCTGCATTAAAACACAGTGACAGTGATCACAGAGAGCAGGACAAAACAGATTGACAGGCCTGTTTCCCTCACTTTCTCCCTCTCTCAGTGACTAAAACCACAAGTCAGTTGGCCTCTGTGTACACTAGCAGTGACACAACAATCAAATATTATGTTTAGCAGGATGATAATATTTGCAATGTGTCAGTCATTCAAGGGAGAAAAAAAAGACATCAAACATCAAGTTCTGGATGATCGTCATGCTCTGGAAGATGCTGGAGAGCACAGAAATTCTGCTCATCATTATCAACTCATCAGCATAATCTGACACACGTAATATTCAATAATACAAGAGCAGTTTTGCTCAGTACAAGTCTTGAGTGGGTCCCTTCCAATTTCTCAGTTCCATACTTGGTGGTGGCATTTACAAAATTTCATAGTCATTCTCATGTCTAAATTACATTTTAATCCAGTTTGTTTGTTGTGTTTTGTATGGATTATGAGGATGGATAAAATGGAATTACAAGAAAGTGATTAAACAGCAATGATGCCAGGTGACAGGATTATTAATAGCTGGTGCAAAATCACTTTAGGATCTCATTAAGAATGTGGCAAGTGTATAGATTCACAGACATCTATGAAATGTCATTAAATTAGTATCCTGAACTCTGTATTCAGGAACTAGTTATTAACACTTAACAGTTATCAGGTCTGAGTTGTTCTTTGCTTGTTTCTTGGTAACTAGGTGGTATTTTGTGTACCATATTGTAAAATGTACAACTATATATATAATATATTTGGGTTGGGATCATTGCAAGGCTATGAGATGAAAAGGGTCATGGAGGTAATACCTTCACATTTCAACACAAGATTTGTTTCCCACAGTTGATATTTTCAGACCATAGCAGCAAATGCAAACACAGATGTTGGCTCTGCTCCATTTCAGTTACCTGGCCAGTGCCAGTTTACACACATCACAGTTCTTGCAGCCCTGTCATGTTATTTGCATGTGTTGTAGCCCTGAGGTGGAGTTACATTTTTGAAGCAGTGCACACACCGTACCTTAACACACAATTACAGTGGCATTTTAAAGTGTCACACCCTAGCACTGTAATGGTGCAGCTTTAACATTACAGCAGCACATCTGTACCATAGCGTAATAATAATAATAATAAACTATATTTGTTTAGCACCTTTCAAAACCCAAGTTACAAGGTACTTCACACAGTACTATACAATACATACAATAATTTGAAAAGACAATATGTACAATAGTGTAAAAAGAGCAACATTTAAAAGAGAGATAAAAGAAAAAGAAACAACAACAATGAAACAACTGAATAGACGATATTAAATGTTGCAAAATGCTTATTTGTATAGGTGGGTTTTTAAAAACTTTTTAAACTGAGGCACTGACTCAGCTGTTCTGATAGTGAGGGGGTGTTGGTGCTGGGACAGTTAAAGCATGGTCCCCCTTTGTTTTAAGCCTAGACCGTGGCACTCTAAGTCTCTGATCAGAGGGATCTAGGTGCAGACTAGGGGGTTAAGAGTTCAGAGATGTATAATGGAGCCAGACCGTGTAGTGCCTTGAAAGTAATCAGAAGTTTCTGTAGCAAATGGGGAGCTTGTGTGATTCAGTCAGGACCGGAGTAATGTTTTCCCTGCATCAAGTGTTTGTGAGTAGTCTTGTGATGTGGATTTGGGTTTAAAGTCCCAAACCACTGGGCTATGATCAGAATTCTTCAGCCTGATTCAGGTGTCCAAAAATTATCAGGAGACGGCAGTGTCCAGGGCAGCAGAGTTTATTTGTCGACAAAGAAACCCGGGAACCGTTCACAGTGCATACATGATACACCAGAAGAGCCCCAAAACTGTCTTTGTCCCTCTTTTTATACAGTTTTGGCTGTGACTTTCCACGCCTCTCAGGTCATTTTACTGGTCTGTCCAATTTACACCATTAAAACATTGGTTTGTTTAGATGTCTATCTTGGGGCTCCTCAAAAAAAAAGTTACACTCTTATTTTATCTCCAAGGCTTATCTTATCTCCAAGGCTGTCTTCTGGAAAGCCCCTGCGCGTTTCTTCTAGCTGCACTTCAGCTTAAAGTGTCATGCCAGGACAGGCCCTGTCCTCATTTGGCCTTTTCTCTCTCTCCTTTACACCATTATGTTCTGGCCTGTTCTGATTGTATTTTTTAAAAACTAAGTTAGTTATTTTTACACCATTATTTTTTAACTCTTCCTTGTTTCTTTTTTTTTTTTTTTAAATTATATGTCTTTTTCTCACAAAGTAAGCATGCAGTGAACACTAACATCTACTCACACATAGTGGCTTTTAACACACATATATCACATGTTTTCTTTGAACAGTAAATACTGATAATACCATTTCCACATAATACTCCTTTAAAATCAGCTTAATACTGTACTTTTTCTTTTAAAGGCACTTCACTCTTTGCATACCTATTGACAAATTATACTACACTTGCAGTGGTATTTCATTCAAGTATTTCTAAAAGCTGTTTTGCAACTACCTTTTCAGCATTTTTGAAGCCAGAGGTAATTTGGATCTAGTAGTAGTTATGGGGCATTGTTGGATCTAAACCAGGTTTCTTAAAGAGAGGCTGGATACAGGCCTGCTTAAAATAGTCTGGGACCAGACCAGATAGAAAGCATGGCATGTGTTATTTTGTCTGTAAGTGATGTCCAGATTATGCAGATTTTCACAGGTGAGCCCACAACAGTCCTATATGAGGTCTCATCATGCTGCTTTGACATTGTACAATGACAGCAACAACCCCAAATATTACATATACAGCTCCAGAGCTGAGGGGATTCTGAATGTTGTCTGGAAATGTGGAGAGGCTGTGTTGTTGTGACACTGATGTGTCTTGGATGCCTAAAACAAAGGCTAATCCTAATCCCAATTGCAAAAGCCTGGTCAGCTTTAGTCTTGAGCTGCAGAGCCACATAAAAACTGCTATTTAAGCAACCAAGTTCTTCTGCACAATTGGTGTTTCCAGTGACTGATGAGAAAGTAAGTGCAATGGATTTTGCATGAAGCCGACCTCTATGGACCATTGTTAACAAAACCTGATGAATGTTGGCACCAAAATAAATTTGTCTGGATCAGATGAGGCCCATCACATTTGGTGTGGACTTTGCCAGGAATACCACAGTGACTTTATAGTGCAGAACACCTCTGGGTTTTTTGAATGGAAGTGGAAGGTGGAGCAACAAAACCCTCCAGCAAAGAGCACCCTCTATGTATCAGCATAAATAATGACAGCAGGATAGGCTTAATTTTAAACCCTGTAATTCAGTAGACAGACAGAGATGTGGGATTCATATTTGTATTTTATCACTTCTACAACTGAAAATATATATATCTCTCCATCTATAAAGTAAATCTGTGGTGCAAAGTTGGAATCAGTATTGTGATGTTTTAAAGATTCTTTAAAATTGAGTCAAAACTCTCTTTCTCACATACACACCCTATATACAGTCTATGACACACACAAACAATGTATCCTTCACATCATGACACTTGACGTCTACATGAGGAGACAGGCTTATCATTTCACACAGTCACATTTCTAGACTATGAAAGCATCATATTAATTACATAAGGAGATATTAAAGAATTTAACCACCGCCAGTTATTTATTTATACTCTTTTTGATGCAGTAAAAGGACGGTGCTGATGGGATGAGGGGGCTGTCATACCTGCCCACACTCCTACTTCCAGTGTCTGTGAAAAGGGACTAGATTCTCAACTCCAAAAGAAAAAAAAAGAGTTTAACCTGTCCAAACCACCTTGATTCAACAATAAATCATGGGTACACAATGTTTCCAGTGTTTCCCCTATTAAGTCAGGTCAGACTTAAGTCAGAGTATGAATATTGAAACAAGGTTTAGTTATTGTAATAATTCATCTTGGTCACACTGGCTGTTAAGAAAGCCATTTCTAATGCACATGTCTGTAATCTAAATCCAAAGTCCTTATTATGTGCAAAAATAATTTAAAGTTCATAATTCACTTCAAAGTTCACATGAACGCTGTAACCAATTCCTTTGTCAAATTGCAGTAAACTACTGGCTATTTTAGTGTTCCTACGGGAATCTCCTTAAACAGTTTGTTACTGTAACAATTTTTAAGCACTGTAGAATATGTTCTTTACAGTATAACTCTGCTAGAGGTCCGGCATATCCTAGTCCATGTACCTTGAGTTCAGTTTCCTTTTTTCTTGAACAATGGCAAGAGATGGCCATATAACTTTACATTTATTAAGTCAGTAGCTCACAAATTTTAATCAAAGAAATTTGTTCATATGAACAGTTGCTCATATCAGACAGGTTCTAACCAATCTGTATATAACCTGTATACCAAAGAAAATGCACTTTGCCTTCAGTATCTACTCATGTGCAATAGAAAACAAGGGAAAGAGCAAACCTAGAATTGCACAGCTGAGACAACTGAAGTGAGTGGAACACAATGCTGTGAAACCTTCAAATGACATGTGGACTGCATGAAGCCCCACTCAGTCCAAGAGGTTTTTAATAAGGGTGATTCTTCATAACTGGACTGACTGGGACTCTCAAGTTCACAACACTCATCATTACTATCACTGATGTTGCTTGGATTTGCAATTGAGTCAACTAGACTTTCTTTAGAGCTATCCTTATGCTTTCTTGACACATGCAATGTGAATGTAAAACTCTAACTGTAACCCTACACCCTAACTCTAAGTAGGGAGAAAAACTAGAGGAAATCAATGGAGGATTACATCTTACATTGACGTTTGAACGACCAAACTAGCTAACTTAGCTACCTGAAATTAGTTTGTTGATTTGATTGTTTAGAAATTCAATCCAGTTGCAATGATCAAATAAAACTAGAAAATGCATTTCCTGTGGAAAATGCGTGTGAATTCTGAGAGCTGAATGAATCGCTGAAGCAATGCTTAAAATGGCTGAAATTACTGTTGAAATGAAGAAGAAAAAGTTGAAAGGCTGAAATTGTTGAAATACAGAAGAAAAATGTAAAATTTTAAAGGCAAAAATAATTGTTGAAGTTTAAAATGGCTGAAATTAGCAGAGAGAAAGGGTAGATGCATAAGCTGAAAGTTTAAACCAATAGCTGAAGCATTCATTTGAATAGCAAGGTTGCCGACAAAGTTGTGACAACATTTTAAAAAGCATAAACAGTTTAAGAAAGTTGAATAAGCACAAATGTAAAAAGGTTTAAACCTTTTGATAGGTGAATGGTTTCTGTAGCAGAAAGTGTGCAGGAGTAGTTACAACCCAAACAGGGGTGGAAGCAGAAAGGAAAAACAGCTAAATGCAGAATCAAAAGTTGGAATTTAAATTGTAAAAGAGGTAGAAACAATTGAAAGGTAAAATCATCTGCTGAGGGTTTGACTCAGTTAAAATAGAGAGAAAGAGGTATTAAGTCTTAAACACTGACTAAAGATAATAAATCCATCAGTGATCTCTGTGTAAGAGGAATCCAACAGAATGGCCCATGTGTTAATATATAGATGATAGTTGTGTGTGTGTGTGTGTGTCTGTCTCTTTGTGTGTTTAAATAGTACATGTTGTGTTTAAGTGTCCTTCTCTTTCTCTGTGTATTCCAGTATCTGGCCTGATGTTTTACTTTGAAAATCTCTCTCTTTGTGTGTTTTCTATCACCAACTGAAATTAACTGCCAAGTTACTCCTGATTGAAACTGCTCTAAAACCTGTTTGAAGTGAAAACTGTTGAACTGTGTGTGAATCCACGTCTTCTATGTGCTGTGGAGACAGTTTGTAGCAGGATTTTAACAGAAAAGTAAGTCAAGAGTTTGATAAACAGCACAGACATCAGAGATCAGCTGATCACAGTCACCTGTTTGTGTCCAACTGCACTCACAGGTTGCCATAACAATATTAAGGTCTCAGCCTCAACTGTGTCAGATTTTGCTCTGCGCACCTCTTGAACTCCTCCTAATAATTCAAAAACCATACCTCTTATTGATAAAATCTGGTGACTACCAGCACCAGGAGACTTTACTGAACACAGACATGTGTTATTTGTGTAGTTAAAGTGAAAAATGACCACAGTATGGCAGTTTAAAAACTGGCCTGGTTTGGCTGTTGTATGAAGACGGCTAAAATGGAGATGAATGGGGCAGTTGAGGGCTCCTCTTGCTGATCAGAGGCTTCTACCTCAAAAACCGTAAATCCTATGGCTTAGGGAGTCACATTGTGTGAAAGAGCACAAAATTATCTACAATTTGCGGTATAAATTGTGTGTGAGAAGTGAAAGGTGTGGGCAGGAGAAGAGTTGTAGCACAAAAAATTGAGAAAAGGTTGCGTGACATCACCCACTATAGACACACCCATTATAAACTCAGAAATTGCCAAAAATGAGCATGAAATATAAACTGCTGTCATTCAAAAACTGTACAAGATATCAAAAAATTGAATGTAGGTTTAATAGTTGAACTTATTGGGACCTGTTTAAAGTTTAAATGAAGTCTCTAGCACAAAGTATGCTGAAGTAGTTAAAGTTCAAAGAGGCTGAAGTTTTCCAAGATTTAACATTCCGTCCATTCATTTGAATGGCAAAAAATTTGCAGAAAAAGTTGAATATTTTAAAAAGTATAAGTAGTATAAAAAAGTTGAATGTGAGCAATAATGTCCTGAATGAGCTGAACATTTTGGTGGTTGAATGGTTTTAATAGCACAAAGTATGTGGAAGTAGTTAGATGCCGAAAAACGTATGGAAGAATAATAATAAAGATTTGAAGAACAATAGTGTGAATGCTCTCAGCATGCTCTCAGCATTCACACATTCACACTAATAAATGGACATGTTACTGGTAATGTGCTTCAACATGGTTTTGTTCACGCAACATCATAAGGGGAGTATGCTAGCTAACGTTAGCTGGAAGCATTTGCAAGCATGTTAGCAATATGCTAACACCTAGTAACATCGAGCAGTAATTCTGACTTTGTTAGGCTTATGCCATTTCACAAAAAACAGACAAGGTAAATTCAGCACTAAATAACATAATAGGATAACACTGACTTTAACAATATTGCATTCATCTTTTTTGGTAAACCACAGAAGCAGGATGGATTATGGCACATAGAGGAAAGGTAAAAAGAGGAAAGCAGCAGGTTCACGATGCTTCGTGTTTCAGTGCTGGCAGGGCCAGAGTCAGGGTGCCAATAGTTTTCTTCAGTTTCTCCTTCTCTCTTGAACAAGGTGGGAGTTGAAAACCTCCCAGACAGGGGCCCCTGTCAGACATTCCGAGTTCACCCTCATTACACGTTTGGGTTTGTCATTGTCTCTCTCTTCACCTTAGTGTCTAAGACATACAGCTGCAGATCTGATGATGCAATCACAAAGTCCATCATCAATTTTTGGCCTAAGGTGTTCTGGTACACTTAATGATCCACCTTATGCTCGAACATGGTGTTTGTTATGGCCAATCCATGACTAACACACAAGTCCAACAACAAGGCACCACCACCAGGTTCAGATCAGGTCGGCCATTCCTCCCTGTCACACCCCTCCAGGTTTCTCCATTATCACCCACAGTGTTGAAGTCCCTAAGCAGAACTATAGAGTCCAGTCCTAGGTGGAATACTTTCCAGGACACAAGCTGGAGACCCCAAAAAAGCCAAATCCTCTGAGCTGTCTGGTGCATAAGCACACACAACTGTCAGAACCTTCCTTTCAGCAACTCGCATTTGCATAGAGGCTTTCCCTATTGCAGGCAAGGTAGCACAGTTCTGATTTAGCCATTTCAGTGGGGTTTTATGAACTGCATTTAGTCTGGCCCCTCACCCAGTACCAGTCTCCCTTAGAAGACCCTATCTTCTCTGGGTAGGGTAGTTTATACTGTATGCCCACTGTCCACTCCTACTTACTGGCAAGTCTGCTGCCATTAATAAATTAATTTTAAAAATCCATTGCTTCTGAACATAATCCAGCAAGAGGTTAGATTTGTTTGCATCCTCCAAAACAGCATTTGCTGTTGCAGTTTACTTCTATATTAATGTGCTTTCTAGGGGTAATAACAATGAGGCGGTAGATTGAATTAGCTTCATATGGAACGTTGCTCATGTGAGCCTTCACAGACACCGCAAAGTCTGTTGAAAGGCCTAAATCACCTGTGTAATAAAAACTTCTCAGGTCAGTAACACTCAAGGCTAAATGTACAATCCCATGTTCAGTAATTCAAAACCACTTACAATGGTATTGCTGTTGCCTTGGCTTTTATGTGTGGATATTACATGGAGAATCAAATAACATCAAACAGTCAAATAGTTTTGAGGCATTTATTCGAGGGACATTGAGTAGCCAATATTATCGTATCAGTCATGCAGAGAAAGCAGAAATAAATGCACAGGTAAACATTAATGAACATGCTGTAAATTACAAAGTTAGAATGTTCAAAGTGTTAAAATCTTTCATATTTCACCATACAGGAAACATATACATCCAGATCAGTCATATTTGAAGGCAACACACAAACCACATGAAACCTGAAACTTAATAAAGCCATTACCCACCACACTCCATTATGGATTAAGACTGAATTACCTCTAATACAATTCAAGTCCCTTCATACATTTTTCCTTACTGAATTACTTTTAGATGCTGACTTACTGACCATGTGCAATGCCTATGCTGTGGAATCACTGATCATCTTGGAACATGCTCTGTACAAATGTAAGTTTTGTGTGACCACCCATACAGATATTTACAACTTACAGTTTATATTGTATTTAGGAATAAATATAACCCTCTCTCATCTAGAAAAAAAAAGGGCCAGTTCCAAAAACCAACCAAGTTTTTTTTTTTAAGTCTACTGTGGAATAAATGGAATGCCACATGACTGCCTACACTGTTATTTATGTGTCCTAAGTACTGCTGTGTATAATATGTTAATACAAAACCATTGATACAAGAAGTTACGGCAGTTCCTGTTTCTGCCAGAGAAAAAAAACTGCACCTTAGTGAAAGTTGTTTCATTCAACTGTAACTAACTACAAACACAGAGTTGGGAGGGTCCATTTTAAGAAGCTTTCATGTCACAAACTTTTGGGTGGTCTTCCGACAGGGTGCTTCCTGTTTAAAGATTACTCCATCCTAATCTATAATTGAACATCTGAGAAGTCATGTGATTTTGGTCAGATCACAGCTTGTAACCCAATGTTTAATGAATGAAATAGAGACACTAATGAGACATAAAGAGCGAGACTAAATTTACCATCCTTTAAAAAAACGGATTTTCTTCTTCTTGTCTAGTTGCACCATAACATCATATTCATAACCTCCAGGATGAGCTCCAGTTTTCAATTTTTTGTTTCCGAGTCTTTCAAAGTAGTGGCTCCAGTTTCCATCACTGTCTGCTCCAAACCCAAAAACACTGACCTGAGAAAACAAATATTACACCATGAATCTTAGCTGAATTTATTGTTTCCACATTTTACTTTTTTTTTTTTTAGAGTTGAATACAAAAGTAAGCAATAAAACATGTTATGTAAACTTACAAGTGCATACACAAAACATACAGAAGAAAAGAAATGCTGCATAAAATTTCCATTCTTTAAAATTCTGAGGATATTTCTTCTTATGCTATTCTTCTTCCTCTACTTCTTCTTTGTCTTCTTCTGCTTGTGATCATTATTATTATTATTATTATTATTATTATTATTTGTAGTAGTAGTAGTAGTGGTATTATATTTCACTGTGCAGTGTAGTATTGTGGTGCTGCACTGTGGTACTAATTCACCTTTTCAACATTTTGCCATCAGGCTACAGTTTGTATATCTGGAGGCACAGAGCGCCTCTTGTTTTCATGAAAATGATGACTGTCATCTCTCGAAAGCGAAAGACAGAAGTAAAAATGAAGTTATAATATAGAAAAACCTCTTAGGCAGATCTTTTAGGTACCTCTTGGATGTTTGGAGTAATATGAACCTACCTCATCACAAAGGAACAGGCTGAGAGCAAAAGTCAGAAAGCCAGTTGATGGATAATAGCCCTTATTTCCCAGCCAAGCTTCATGAACATATTTCATAAACTCTGGACTGAGCATCGCCACCTGTTATTAATAAGACAGAGCCCTTAATCTGACATTATGAACTATAATACATGATTTGATCAGATATCTACAACTGTAACTATCATGCAAGTTCATTTAAAATACTCACCAGATTCTTGTTAGCAATCAACTTTGAGTTTACAGCACCATTCTCCCTGTTGGAGGAAACATTAATTGCTAAATGTAGTGGAAAATGGGCATATTTGGTAATAACTAGTAACACTAGTTTTTCAGAATGTTATCTTAGATTCATACTGATAATTATACAATATATAATAACTGAACTAGCTAGTTAGTAACCATGTGAATGTTGTGGTTTAACTGCTTTCCTACGTTTCTATAAAGCTCAAATGGCTCTTCAATTAGGCTAACAGTAAGAAGGCTGGGTTCACTCACTCACTCTACTTCCCCAGCACCAAACAGACAAATGACTTTCAAGTGAACAAAGCAGAGAATTTAGCAACAAAAGAGCCAGATATTTAACTTACCAGAAAATCTATTACAAATAAAATCAAAGGTGGTCTGTCACTGCTAGATGTATAAATGAGCAGCTGTATGCTAACACATTTGTTATAACATGTTCTGCCCTCATCTGCAGTTAAAGTTAATAAATATAGATACAGAGAGTAGCTTTGCAGACCTACCCTGGATTTAACTTCTTCATAAGCCACAGAAAATCACTTGACTTGAATGGAAACATTATTAAACGAGTTGTGTTTTCCAAATAGGTAGCACTCTCCGGATACATGATATGATAAGTTGTTTTGGTCCCAACATCTGCTTCATAGCCTTTGGTACGGCCACGGTTAATTCTAGGCAGTACAGAGAGATACATATTTATTAGCATGTAGTTAAAGATGATGGTGATTGAGGTTCACATTACATGAAAATCCTGAATAAAAGTGTTGTTGACCATCTGTTTGTGGCAGAGAAATTCTGACCCTTAGAAGTTACTAGTTGTTGTGAAAGTACAAAGGAACAAATGCAGTTGTCTATGGCAACACCATCATTCAAACTAGATTTTTTTAGAGTGGAAGTATTGTTTGATTTACCTTATCACGATATTATGAAAATCTATCAGAGGTCCATAACGTGATCCCTTCAGATTAGCAGAATTCCCCACCACAGCACAAATCTTGCAACGATCAGGGCTGGGCTCTGCAAAGTCTGGAAAGGGTGGGATGACCTTAAACACCGTGTCCACTGCTTCATTGTAGTAAGTGAAGTTACGCTTTTCACCCTGTAAGCGCTGACACACAACAGAAAAAGAACATTATTTCCATGACCATAACTGTTAAGTCACAGACGTGTCTACATAGAAAAACAACAGTCATTTTTACAGAGGATCAGTCTTAGATATTGTAGGGAGTAATGACATAAGAAGAAGCAGCCACAGTGAGATATTCAATGACAGGCTCCAGTAAACTCTACTTGCTGTTACAACCAGTCACCATTGCTGTCACCAAATCAACAAGAACTAAAATCTTTAGGATTATAATTTAAATGTGCCTGCATGTAATGTGACTTTGCATGCCAACAAGTAAGTTGTTGGCAAAGTTTTGATACATTGTTTAAAATGTCTTTTCCCCCCTTTTTAACTTCATGTTCAATTTGCAATGCTAATCATTGCTTTGAGATACAAAAATCAACTTTTCATCTGGTAAGATAAGTTGACATTTACCTTCCACCAATTGAAAATATCCTCTGTGATTTTATTCTTTATTGACAAAAAGGGCTTGGGAGCTGAAATAATACGTTCTCTAATACATGGGTCACCATCTGTTAAACACTGGTTGCAGCCACAATAACTTGACTTCTGAAGCCTGAGGTAATTCCAGGAAGAGGTCAAAAACACAGCAGCTACACAGATACTCAGCAGGGAAGCGATAACCCTGATTTTTCTCAACTTGCAAACCATCTTGGCAGCGTTGTTGAAGAACAGATCCAATCTGTGGATACAGTGAATGGTGAAATACACAGGTGAGTTGATATATGAATGTGGGAAAATCCATCAAGTTTACAGCAAAACAAAAGAAATTAAAACACCAGGCTGGAGAAAGGGATGAAAAAGGATGCAATGAAATCCACAGTGCAGCCACACCTTGCATTCACACATGAAAAACCTGTTGGTATATTTTGGCTCATGCTAGACCTGCAATTAACAGTCTGACTTATAGCTCAGGGTTGGCTTACTGCCAACTTTTGGCAGCAAAGGAATAATAAGTTACAGTGAAGGCAAAGCAAACTACAAGTGCAACACATTTGTGGACATCTTCAACAGTGTTGGAATGACCTTTCTGAACAATATTTGATTTTAATTGTTTAAAGAAAGTCACAAGTGTGTTCATATGATGAACTGAGATTCAGTTTAGTTCAACAAAAAGATTCCATGATTCCTTGTTTTTAAAATCTCCACTAACACAAACACAGACACTGAATTATGTAAACTTAAATAACAGCTGTGTAATTTCACACTTTAGTGTCCTCTTTGCCTTTTGCAGTAACATTTACAGTATATTGTTAGTTGCTGGAGTTGAAAGCAACTGGACTTCTTTTACGTCCCTGCTAGGCAACAGCATAGAAATAAAACATAGTCACAGTCACATATTCACATAATCTAGAATGACTGCCTTGAGGATTTAATAATTAATAGACTAGTTAGGCCAATTAAAACTCTACATTGTGTCGCTGTATGTCACAATCAATTGAAATATGTCTTGACTTTTCCCTTACCTGGAAGAGAATAATTCCAAGAAAAAAATGACGCTGTACAAAAACCTGTGGGATACAAGCAATGATACTAACTAAAGAGCAGTAGGCAGAACTAATGGGAAGGAACAGTTAAAGGGCTGGGTTTTCATTTAAGGCACTCGTGACAAGACATGCTCTCACCACACAGTCACAGAGAGAGAAGCCTGTTAACACTGGAATGCCACACAGACTGTGTGACTGTGACAGATTTTAATTTTCTTTTATTTTGTCTTCATTTTATATATATATATATATATATATATATATATACACACACACACATATATATATCTTAACTAAAATGTGTTGAAAATCCAGCAGAAAATATTGAGTATGCCACCCTTTATTCACTGTGACAGATTTAATTTTCTTTTATTTTGTCTTCATTTTATTTATATATATATATATATATATATATATATACACACACACACACATATATATATCTTAACTAAAATGTGTTGAAAATCCAGCAGAAAATATTGAGTATGCCACCCTTTATTCATCCCTGGTTAGGGTCAACAGGTATTCACCCACCATTATTGATGGTGCCTTTGTGTTGCCTGACAGTTGGGTTGAGAGCAAAAAAGGTAAAGATAAAAATAAAATCACTCACTGCTATCAAGTGTGACTGGCCCAGAGAAGAGTTCCAGAACCAGTCTTGCAACATATATGTGCAGGTCAACATCGTCACTGTCAAAATAAGCTCTTTTTTCCTCCAGATACTAGTGTGAGTGTGCCAAATCAGATGAACAGTGAACTCAGAACCAAACCATAAATGCTTATGTTTGTAATCATGCTTTCAGAAGCTTCAGCTGGGCTTTACAGAAGATCAGTGCGTCAGTTCACACACCTCTTTATAATGGTATTCATGCGTAAAACTGTCAGACATCATTAGTAAATCTCCAGTTGAGTTATACAATTAAGAATACATCTTCCAAACTCATAAAAGTTGTCTGATGTATGTGTTGTGTCATGTTAACTGGCAAGCTACTCAGTATATGAAGTAGCTCTCTGAGAGTAGTTCAGAAGAGTTACTCTCCAATACAGTAGTAATCTGGGCTACTGTACTTTGACTACATATTGTGCAGATCTTTAGGCCAAGATTATGGCCAGTACAGTATCCTTCCTCTCCAGGGCGGGTTTTTTCTGTTCATTGGTTTAGGCACAATGCAAAAACACTTAGGCACTACCCCTTAGTCTTAGTAGAGAAAATCATGCCATCCTATACACACACATCAGCAGATCAGTGGTTACTGCCTTTTATGAGGATGTGACAAAGTGAAAGGGGAGTTGAAGAAGGCTTAGAGAGTGGTTATATGGACATTCATTTATTGATATGTTTCCTTTTAGTTTTAATAAGATTTTCTGCTTGTTTGATAAAAGGACAATTCCTCAAGTGATTTTGATATTATACATTGCACTGGAGTCTTCATTATATTCATTATGACTGTATCTGAGCATGAGACCTGTATTATGTATTAAACTCAATCATGAGTTGACTGCATCGTTATACCCTTACCACACCACGCCTTATGTTGTCAACAGGAATAATAGACCAACAGTCTTAATGCAGACAGCAATGCTTTCTTGAAGCATTTTCTTCTGTGCTGGAGTCAGGTACTGGCAGCCCAGCCTACATGAAATATGTGACCTAGATTATAATTAAAAGTGTGGAACAAGCCATGCAAGATAAATATATGACAAGCAGGTGCTGTGTGAGTACAAAATCAATACAAGACAAAGCCTTACTGTGACAAACAAACAAAAGAAGGAGACACAGACAACAGAGCCAATTAAAAATAATTTTATTTTAAAAAAGAGTGAATGAATCTAACAGAAAACTTTTAGTTTTATTCATTAACAGTGGCATGTGTCGATCAGTAAGATCAGTGGTGTGGGAGAGTGCATGAGTGAAGACAAACAAACACAAACACAAACCCATGCAAACACAAACCAAATACTAACCAAAACCAAATGAGTGTCTCAGGGAGGAGAACAAATCGGAGCTGACTTCTGAAAGGGTTTTCAAGGGATCACTGACACACAGGGCCCAGGTGTGCCACAGTCACTAACGATGATAACAGAAGCTTGCTCCCCCAGACCTGACCTGCAAGACACACCTTTGTGTCAGAATCCTGACCTGGAACTGTCTGTGGACAGCTCAGCCTCAAGGAACCCAGCAACTGGAAAAATTCTGTGTTGTAACAACACAACATGACACTATTATGGCTGAATCAATTCCCTCAAATTACTCTGCACAGGCAGCAGAGTAGATGCATTGGCGGAAGCATGCAAATTGACTAAAGACAAAACAGTTAATATCTACACAGACAGTAGATATGCATAGGGAGTGGTGCATGATTTTGGCCGCCTTTGGGCCAATAAGAATTTCTTAACATCCACTGGGAAACCCACTTCCCACCATACTTTGGTTTCTGATCTCCTTGATGCTGTCCTTCTTCCCACAGGTTAATATCTGCAAATGTGAAGCACACTAACAACCATGATTTTGTTTCACAGGGGAATGCCAGAGCAGATGCTGCAGCGAAAGCAGTCACTAAACAAGAACCCACTTTTCAGTGCCTTGCTGTTTCTGATTCACCACTAACACTCTGATGTCACACTGATCTCCAGGAACTTCAGGCCAGAGCCACACAGGAAGAGAGGAAGTGTGGTATGGTCCAAATGGGAAACCTTGTGTACGCTGTTCCCTCATTATGCAAAGTTGACACATGGCAAGGAACATGTGTCAAAAGGGGATATGATGACTGAAAATCAAAGGTATTGGTTCACAAAGGGATTCTCTAACTCTTCTGTGTCATTTGTGCTACTAACAATGTGTGCAGAGGCATTCAAACACCACAGAGTGTTCATCCACCTCCACAAAAACCAATGGAAGAAGGGCCTGTTAAAAGACCACTCTCCTACACCAGCCAGTGCGAGGATGAAATGTGTTATTGAGCAAACCTGTATTCTGTGCTTTTTAATATTCACAAACAGGTAAAAGATGATCCCCCAAAGGCCAAAAAACAAAACCTGCATGAACTGGAACCGGGTGACTGGATCGTAGCAGAAGATCTAAGGAGGGAGAACTCAAAAGCACACCGGTGGAACCAGCCCTACCAGATTCTCCTCACCACAAAAATAGTAGTGACGATCATGGAAAGAGGGACCTGGATCCATGCCAGCCACTACAAACCAGTTCTTGAGCCCAGAGAGAACATCCCATCAATCAGTAAGTGAGCCAACACATTTCTCCACCTATTTGTGAGAGAGAGAAGGGTGTGGATCTTCAAAAGGGACACGTTTCTCAAACTCATGAGGAGGCAGCACATGGATTACCGGGGTAGATTTTGGTCATACTGCTGATGCAATGATGCCAACGACCGTACAGTGGTGCTGGAGGGGTGGCAGATGCAGAGGAACTTGGAGCACATTCCTGCTCGCCGTCATCATTGTCCCGCCACTGCTCCAGGCTGAATGTTGTTTCACATCTCAATGATCTGCTGCACAAAGTGGGAAGCAAAGACTCTGATTTCAAACACTGAGTCTGTGATCATGTTTGACTGAGGGAGGAGGGAAAGTGACACTGATTAAACTTTTGACACCTATGTTTGTTTTCTTGGTAGTTATTGCTGTTTTGATTTGTTGTGCTGTTCCTTGCATTAAAACCCTGATTGCTTCTGTAGTTAGAAATTCTGTGGGACAGTTCCTGAACTTGTCTCAGAGTGACCTCTCCCACAGGTCCCTGGACTGGATCCCACCATTTCAGTTTGATGACACTGAAATTGTCTGAATGAAACAATGAGGAATTCAGAGAAGAAAGAGAATCAACTCTGATTTTTTATAATTCTCACAATGATTTGAGCTAATGATCAGAATAAAAAGAGAATGTTGTGATTTGATATTTTGCATAGTAATTTTACATAACATAGTGTACTCTTGTTTGAATCATTTTATTTAGATTGTAAGGTTAATGGGTAATAGTGATTTTTGGTTTGAAATAATTGTGATTGGTGAACATAAAATGGTCAAAGGAAGGAAATGTAATGGAAATTCTCATATAATTCATGATGATTGTGATTTATTGAAAATCACTTGTATTGTACTTCAACTGTGTGTTATGAAATATCATATGTTCAGCTCTTTTGCAGTCTGTTCTACACATCAGCAGGTGGACAGATAGTGGTGACCTTAGATCTGCGAACAAACAATCAGATCACGGGGGCCTCACTCTCTGTACACCAGTGAGGATAAACTGGCAGAGCTCCTTGCCCTGTCAAGGACAGGAAGCGAAAGGGTGACTGCACAGCTGTGTCGTCTCTGAGAATGCTGACGCCTTTCTCTCTGAGCTACACTGTTGTGTAGTCTCCTGAAGATGACTCACCACTAACACTCTGATGTCACGCTGATCTCCAGGAACTTCAGGCCAGAGCCACACAGGAAGAGAGGAAGTGTGGTATGGTCCAAATGGGAAACCTTGTGTACGCTGTTCCCTCATTATGCAAAGTTGACACATGGCAAGGAATATTCAAACACCACAGAGTGTTCATCCACCTCCACAAAAACCAATGGAAGAAGGGCCTGTTAAAAGACCACTCTCCTACACCAGCCAGTGCGAGGATGAAATGTGTTATTGAGCAAACCTGTATTCTGTGCTTTTTAATATTCACAAACAGGTAAAAGATGCTCCCCCAAAGGCCAAAGAACAAAACCTGCATGAACTGGAACCGGGTGACTGGATCGTAGCGGAAGACCTAAGGGAGGAGAACTCTAATGAAGGAAACACCAAGACACTGTTTGCACTGCTTAACAAAATTCTCCATCCTTCTGACTCCCTACCCCCCCATCTGTACTCAACTGACACCTATAATTCTGTAATGATGTTTTTTAATGAAAAAATCCACTATATTCACCAGCACTTGCACTCTGACTCTCTGCCACCTCCCCCTCCTGAATTTCTCCCACACTGTCAGTCCTTCTCTTGTTTTCAACTCCCCGATGCCTCTGTTATCTCGAACCTCATCAGTAAATCCAAGCTCTCCACTGCCAGCTGGATGCCCTCCCCACAACCTTAGTGATATTCCTGCATTTCCTCCCTTCTTCCCCTCATATCTACTATCATTCACTCTTCATTCACCACCGGAACTGTTCCTTCACTACTCAAAACTGCAGTCGTCACCCCAATACTCAAAAAACCTGGCTTAGATCCCAACAACTACAATAACCTTCGCCCCATCTCAAACTTACCATTCATCTCCAAAATTCTTGAAGAAATAGTCGCCTCCCAACTTCACCTGCATTTAACTTCTAATAGCCTCTATGAACCCTTCCAGTCTGGCTTCCGCTCCCAACATAGTACAGAAACTGCCCTCATTAAAATCACCAATGACCTCCTCATTGCAGCTGATACTGGTTTACTCTCCATCCTCATCCTCCTTGACCTGAGTGCGGCCTTTGACACCATCTCACACCCTATCCTTCTCAGTAGACTCTCCTCCATTGGCATCACTCACACCCCCCTATACTGGTTTCGTTCTTATCTGTCAGGCCGCACTCAGTTCATACAGCTAAAATCCTTCAAATCCAACCCCTCCCCAGTCACTACAGGTGTGCCCCAGGGCTCTGTCCTGGGGCCCCTTCTCTTTATCACT
Organism: Lates calcarifer; assembly: GCF_001640805.2. NCBI lineage: Eukaryota > Metazoa > Chordata > Actinopteri > Centropomidae > Lates > Lates calcarifer. The sequence continues at coordinate 54,854 of NW_026116955.1, forward strand.
TACCTTCTCCCCCTTGGCAATACCTTCCGTAAATTCAACATCCATTTCCACTGCTTCACGGATGACACCCAGCTCTACCTCTCTAGCAAGCCGAACTCCACTTTCCCACCTTCCTCCCTCACCTCCTGTTTATTGGAAATAAAATCCTGGTTCACCACAAACTTTCTAAAATTAAACAGTAATAAAACTGAGATCCTTCTGGTTGGCACCAAATCCACTCTATCCAAAGTTGACAGCTTCTCCCTCACTATCAACAGCTCCCCAGTTTCCCCTTCCCCTCAAGTTAAGAGTCTGGGTGTCATCCTCGACAGCACACTATCATTCCAATCTCATATTAATAACATCACCCGGTCTGCATATTTCCATCTACGCAACATAAATCGACTCCGCCCCTCCCTCACCCCCCATGCTGCTTCCACCCTTGTCCACAGCCTCGTCACCTCCCGCATCGACTACTGCAACTCTCTCCTCTTTGGCCTTCCTCAAAAATCCCTCCATAAGCTTCAACTGGTCCAGAACTCTGCCACTCGCATTATCACCACAACCCCCTCTTTCCATCACATCACCCCCATCCTTCAGCAACTCCACTGGCTCCCAATTAAACAGCGCATTGAATTCAAACTCCTCCTGCTTACTTTCAAAGTCATACACAACCTTGCCCCCCCCCATATTTATCTGACCTCCTACACATCGCCACCTTTTCCCATTCCCTCAGATCTTCCTCCTCCATTCATCTCTGTATACCCTCTGCCGTCTCAGCACCGTGGGGAGCAGAGCATTTAGCCGCTCTGCTCCCCAGCTCTGGAACTCCCTGCCACCAGCCCTCCGAAACATTGACTCCTTTCCTGTTTTCAAATCCAGACTCAAAACCCATCTGTTTAAGACTGCCTACTCACTCTAACCTACTTACTGCAACTTCACCGCCCTACATTTCTTTTATGTTGATTCTATCCATTGTTGTTTTTTATTGATTATTGTATATTGTAAGAGTTTTTTATTGTTTGTTGTATGATTCTTTTGTTTATTATATATTGTACAGTGTCCTTGGGTGTAAGAAAGGCGCTTATAAATAAAATGTATTATTATTATTATTATTATTATTATTATTATTAGAACTCAAAAGCACACCGGTGGAACCAGCCCTACCAGATTCTCCTCACCACAAAAATAGCAGTGACGATCATGGAAAGAGGGACCTGGATCCATGCCAGCCACTACAAACCAGTTCTTGAGCCCAGAGAGAACATCCCATCAATCAGTAAGTGAGCCAACACATTTCTCCACCTATTTGTGAGAGAGAGAAGGGTGTGGATCTTCAAAAGGGACACGTTTCTCAAACTCATGAGGAGGCAGCACATGGATTACCGGGGTAGATTTTGGTCATACTGCTGATGCAATGATGCCAACGACCATACAGTGGTGCTGGAGGGGTGGCAGATGCAGAGGAACTTGGAGCACATTCCTGCTCGCCGTCATCATTGTCCCGCCACTGCTCCAGGCTGAATGTTGTTTCACATCTCAATGATCTGCTGCACAAAGTGGGAAGCAAAGACTCTGATTTCAAACACTGGAGTCTGTGATCATGTTTGACTGAGGGAGGAGGGAAAGTGACACTGATTAAACTTTTGACACCTATGTTTGTTTTCTTGGTAGTTATTGCTGTTTTGATTTGTTGTGCTGTTCCTTGCATTAAAACCCTGATTGCTTCTGTAGTTAGAAATTCTGTGGGACAGTTCCTGAACTTGTCTCAGAGTGACCTCTCCCACAGGTCCCTGGACTGGATCCCACCATTTCAGTTTGATGACACTGAAATTGTCTGAATGAAACAATGAGGAATTCAGAGAAGAAAGAGAATCAACTCTGATTTTTTATAATTCTCACAATGATTTGAGCTAATGATCAGAATAAAAAGAGAATGTTGTGATTTGATATTTTGCATAGTAATTTTACATAACATAGTGTACTCTTGTTTGAATCATTTTATTTAGATTGTAAGGTTAATGGGTAATAGTGATTTTTGGTTTGAAATAATTGTGATTGGTGAGCATAAAATGGTCAAAGGAAGGAAATGTAATGGAAATTCTCATATAATTCATGATGATTGTGATTTATTGAAAATCACTTGTATTGTACTTCAACTGTGTGTTATGAAATATCATATGTTCAGCTCTTTTGCAGTCTGTTCTACACATCAGCAGGTGGACAGATAGTGGTGACCTTAGATCTGTGAACAAACAACCAGATCACGGGGGCCTCACTCTCTGTACACCAGTGAGGATAAACTGGCAGAGCTCCTTGCCCTGTCAAGGACGAGGAAGCGAAAGGGTAACTGCACAGCTGTGTCGTCTCTGAGAATGCTGACGCCTTTCTCTCTGAGCTACACTGTTGTGTAGTCTCCTGAAGATGTTGTTCTTTTCTTCTATGTAACTCGGTTAGTTAGTGTGTACTCTGAATTGCATTCAATCTATAATCTTTTGTACTCTGTACTCACTGTGCATCTCATGTTTGAGAAGTGCAGTGGGTCTGTTTGCAAACATGAACTAAACTTGCCGTTGACTCTGTACTTTATTGAACAAAACACACAGATGGGAACAAATGATCACATGTGTAGTTATAATAAAAACATGACTCACGTTCACTCATAGTAGTGTTATCTAAATCCGAGGTGCTCTCTGGATACATGACACCATGAGTTGTTCTTTTCCCAACATCTGCTTCATAGCCTTTGGTACAGCCATAGTTAATTCTGAATAGCACAGGGGGATGTAGCTCTAACGTTACTGTCCTTGGCAGAAATAAATTAAAGGATTGTTAGAATCTTTTACTTTCTGACACTGAGGAAAAACTGGAAAACTGAAACAGGAACACCTAATCCTTTAGTCAGCTCCCTGTACTTTTCAAGGTCAGTTAAAAACATAAAGAAAATAGGATGCTCCCTTATTAGAAGTGAAAACATGTGTTAATGGGTTTGGCATACACTGACGCATCAGCATTATCATAAAAGCAAACACACAGGACAATAGATTATTATTAATTTCAATATAAGGCTGATCATCTTAAGTCACGGAAGGTGTCGTAAATGTTTTTGTCAAGGGTGCCTTGAATTGTTATTGTTGAATACCAATCCTATTCCTAAATAAAGCCTAACATGAGGTACACAACCCATCGAAACTGTACATCAAATGAAGAGCATTTGAACCACTTCATAGTGGTATTATTGGTACAAGAAAATATGTTTTATGACTGAACAGTGGAATTAAATTCTACCCTCAAAACACATGATAATAGCAGCAGGTCTGTTTCCCTTCTGGTTTTCATGTTGCTTTAAGTGCCTGTTAGTTATACTTTAGCTTATCCTCCATATTTGACCGATTATCCTGTAATTATGCAGGTGCTGTTCCCAGCTACAAAGTAATGCTCAGGGAATAGGTGCAGTCCCAATTTCTGTGGCTTAAATTTGGCTTAAATTTGGTGAGCAGTTTAATCATAATTCATTATTTGCTAGATGATATAGATTTATACAAATGAAGACAATAATATTACTTGCGTATACTATTGTAGTTTGCTTTGGACAAAAGCATCTGTGAAATGAATGCCATGTAATGATGATATATCTTATTTCATTACAGATTAATTCAGTGTGCTTTACATTAATTTACAATACACTTTGTCATTACCAAAGCCTTTTGTCTTCCATGTAAACTATTTAGTTTACCTGTTAGAAGATTTTCATGTAAAGCAGAAGTTATGTGTGCATTATCCACAACTCCTTAATTTTTTTCACCCCTGAGTAATATTACAATAGTGTCCATCAACAACACAAAATGGCAATAAGTGAACAAGAAAAAATGAAAACAGAGAAAAATGAGTACAGTGCAGCATAGAAAAGCTGTTGTCCAACATTTCCTTGTACATGATACATTTTCATTCCATATCCCACTGAATCAGTTGAGTAGCTTAAAAGACAACCCCAGCAGGATCAGTCAGATTCTTTAAATGTGTGGTTTCAGATCATGGATGATTTTCCACTCAGTTTTTGTTTAATAAGGGTTAGTACAGGGTTAGACAGTGAGTCAGACCAGAGTTGTTGCATATGGCCCATTCTTACTAGTCTTGTTTTGTTTTGTAAAGGATGTTCTATCAAGGCTTAAATAATAAAATAAAAATTAATGTTGACAGAATGATCACCACCCAGTATAAAACTTGAGTTTTTCTTGCTCAGCTAACTGCTGGATAACTGCATACTCATAAATTCCAGGATGATCTCCAGTTTTGAAATTTTTGTCTCTGAGTTTTTCCCAGTAATGACTCCAGTTTCCATCTTTGTCTGCTCCATAACCAAACACATGGACCTAGGGAAAACAAAAATGAACATATAATAAAACCAAAACTACACAAGCAATGATGGCAACTGGATTACTGAGTGGGCCAGGGCATTCAGATAAAACAACCTATCAAGCCAGTTAGGCCAGCCAATGTGGGTAAGCCTACGCAGATACAATGTATATATAAGGCTTCATCACTGAGTATCTGTTCTTTGCTTGGATTTGGATTCAAAGGCAGTTAAAAAGGTATATTAGAGAATGGTGTGATCTGTCACAGGGCTCAGTAGATTTATGACAGCACAGCCTGATACTCACTGCACAGCCTGAACTGGAACAGAACCAGTTCCATGTTGGTGAAAAAGGGGTAACGGTGTGGTCACTTTAAGAGGTCATCGTGCCAGTATACACAGGAGGAATAATTAGAGGGACCAATAAACTCTTTCAATGTACATATGGTATGTGAATACAGATAGCCTTGGAACACTCCAAACTTTTAACCTCAATCCTTTAACCAAGTACTTTTTATATGTGATCTTAACCTGGTCTGGAATCAACCAAACAAAACAAAAAAGGGCACCTGATCAGAAAACTCTAACACTAACACTTTAGGCTGTTTTGGAAGATTACAAACATATTTTGTCCTTTACTTTGGAGGACTTATTCAGAAACCGAGAATGCAATAAAAGTGTGCTAACTTAGTTTTCTATCAGTCATAAATTATCTGCAATAACTTGTCAGTGATTCATGTGTAACAGCAACACTGGTGACAAGCACAAGTAAAAATCCAGTTAAAAAATGTACCTGCCTCATCACAGATGTGCAGGGCAAGAACTAAAGTCATGAAGCCAGTGGATGGATATGTCCCCTTTTTCTCCAGCCATGTGTCATGAACATATCTCATGAAAGCAGGATTGACCACCATCACCTGTTATAAATCAGAATTAACCTTTAAACTTATTTTTACCTTTGCAGCCAATAAAGTTTATTGTTGTTCATTCAAAGTAATACTTACCAGGTCCTTGTTAGCTTTGATATTTGATTTTACTGGCACGTATGACCTGTAGGAAATAATATGATGAAATGTTCAAATCAAACTAGAGCAGAGAATTATTCTCAATTCGCAACTTTATCTCAAGATGCTGTTATATAACTCAAGATAAATAAAGTGTGGACTTTTCAAATAAATTTGAAAAAAAAAGAGGTTAACAGTGACTTAAGACATAATAAGTTTATTTATATTTAACGAAAACCACAATTTTTTCCAAGCCTTAACCAAAGTGCTCTTGTTGCCTAAACCAGACAGGACTCTGAATGCAACCCCAGTCTCTGATGTGACAGTTGTGCGTTTTGTATGCTCACCATTCCCATAGGTGTAGCATCTCATTTATGCTGTAATCTATCCTGTGAACTGAAAAGTGGTGCTAAAAGGCTACCCACTGCATTAAAAAGTGATGCCAAGGGATCATGACCATGCATCTACATGTAATGAGCTGGGAGTGAGAATATGTTGCTGCAGACTGGACTTTTATCATGTCCCTTATCCAACTGACCATTTTGTCAATCTAAAAAGCAAATAGTCTTAAGTGCTGAAGTTGAAGGCAACTGGACTTCTTTTAGGTTTCTTGAAGACGTTTCACCTCTCATCCAAAAGGTGGGTCGCTGCCCCACCCCGACATCATATGAGTTGTTAGGGTCTCATGTCTCAAGGTACCACACTAAACTGGTTTAAGTCCTATCTATCTGATAGGCTTCAGTTTGTGCATGTTAACGACAATTCCTCCATGTACTCAAAAATTAGACATGAAGTGCTTGAATCGATTCTTTTCACCTTGTATATGCTTCCCTTGGGCAATATTATCAGGAATCACTCTATAAATTTCCATTGTTATGCAGACGATACACAGCTTTATCTGTCAATGAAGCCTAATGAAACCAATCAGTTAGCCAAATTTCAGGCATACCTTAGGGACATTAAAACTTTGATGGCAAGCAACTTTTTACTTTTGAACTTGGACAAAACCAAGGCTATTGTTCTTGGTCCCAAACACCTCAGAAAGACATTTTCTAATGACGTAGTTACATTAGATGGCATTGCCCTGGCCTCCAGCTCCACTGTAAAGAACCTTAGAGTTATCTTCAATCAGGATATGTCCTTTAGCTCACACATAAAACAAATTTCTAGGATTTTTTCACCTGTGTAATATTGGCAAAATTAGACATTTTCTGTCTTAACAGGATGCAGAAAAACTAGTCCATGCATTTGTTACTTCCAGGCTGGACTACTGTAATTAATTATTATCAGGCTGCCCCAACAAGTCTCTAAAGACTGCAGTTGATGCTGCAGCATGAGTACTGTCAGAAACTAGAAAAAAGACCATATTTCTCCTGTGTTAGCCTCTCTACATTGGCTCCCAGTCAAATCCAGAATAAAATTCAAAATCCTCCTCCTCACCTACAAAGCCCTTAATGGTCAGGCACCATCATACCTCCAAAGATCTCATAGTCCCCTATAATCCCACTAGGACATTGCGCTCCCAGAATGCTGGTTTACTGGTGGTTCCCAGAGTTTTCAAGAGTAGAATGGGAGGCAGAGCCTTCAGCTATCAGGCTCCTCTACTGTGGAACCTTCTCCCAGTTTCGGTTCGGGAGGCAGACACCCTCTGTACATTTAAAGTAGGCTTAGAACTTTCCTCTTTGATAAAGCTTATAGTTAGGGTTGGCTCAGGCTTGAACCATCCCTTAGTTATGCTGCTATAGGCCTAGACTGCCGGGAGATTTCCCATGATGCACTGAGTTTCTCTCTCTCTCTCTCTCTCTCTTTCTCTATCACTATGGATTCATATCCCATATTACATGTTACTAACTCAATATTTTCTCTTTCCCATAGTATTGTGCTCTTCCGTCTCTCTCTCCTCTTCTGCAGGTACTTCTGCCTCTGGAGCTGTAGAGTCTGACAAGCTTCCGGCTGCTCCTACAACACCACTCAAACACCTGCCTGTTATAATTAGACATTACTAGTACTAGTATTATTGCTACTTTTGCAATTATTACTTTAATTATCACTATAATCACTACTATTACTGTAGTATTGGTATAACTTTACTTTTTTTTACATGAAATCCATGTTATGCTATGTTCTTCTGCTGCTATTCTCTGCACCTCTCTTTCTCTGAGTCCAGTTCTGCTCGAGGTTTCTGCCTCTTAAAAAGAAGTTTTTTCCTTGCCACTGTCACCCAGTCCTTGCTCTTGGTGGGATTTGTTGGGTCTCCCTCTGTAAACACCATATTTTAAAGAGTATCATTTAGACCTGCTCTGTATGAAAAGTGCGTTGAGATGACTTTTGTTGTGATTCTGCACGATATAAATAAAATTGAAATGAATTGAATGGGGGTTAAATAACCTGGGTAATGATCTCAGGACTGTGTTAAACCCTTACGACACCAAGTATCATACTATAATGCAGTCCTGAGATCCTCACCAGAGAATTAATCCCCATTCACACCTCGACCCATGTGATCCTAACGACTCAGATGCTAGCAGGATGGGGCAACGATCCATAAATGAGTCACACCGTGGCCAACTTTTTATAATTGATGAAACTTTTCAGATGAGGTGAAACATCTTCAAGGAAACAACTGGAACTGAATAATAATTACAGACAATAACATTTCATAAAAGTGACCAACAGTGACTTAAAAAAAAACTACATTAACATTTCCTAACAGTGTCCTGAGTTTTAAAAATTATTTCTTATATATTCATAAGATTCTTTCATTAATACTATATATTATTACTATATATTTACTTAATACTGGATACATTAGATCTACATACAGATGGAACAAATGATCATATGTGTAGTTATAATAAAAACATGACTCACGTTCCAGAAAATCCTGTAGTGAGGGCTTAATGAGCCACTCAAGGTCCTGTATCTTGAATGGAACCAACACAAGATGAGTGGTGTTATCTAAGGTCCGAGGCACTCTCTGGATATATGACACGATGAGTTGTTCTTTTCCCAACATCTGCTTCATAACCTTGGTAGGGCCATAGTTAATTCTAAATAGCAGAGGAGGATACAGTTTATGCATTACTGTCCTTGGCAGAAATAGATTAAAGGATTGTTAGAATTTAACTTTTATTTTCTGACAAAAACTTTTCAGTGTTGTCCCAGTGTCTCTATAACTGTTCAAAGTTTTATTTTGTGAAAAATTTACCTTATGATGACATCATTGAAATCTATCAGAGGTCCATAATGTGATCCCAGCAAATTAACAGAATTTCCCACCACAGCACAAGTCCTACAACGACCAGCGGCTTGGCTCTATGAGAGATGGACTGGGTGGAACATTTTAAACAGGGTGTTCACTGTTGTACTGTAGGAATCAAAGTTGCGTTTTTCGGCCTGTAAACCCTGACATATCAAAAATAAACTGCTGTTAGATCAGTTGTTTTGTGGTATTATGTTGGCAAGCATGCAGAAAATAAAGCAGTGACTGCAGTGATGATTAAATTTCACTTCCTGATAGTTTCCTGCCAACTCACCGTCCACCACCTGAAAGAATCCTCTGAGAGTTTGTATTTGATGACAAAAATGGTTCAACTGATTTATTCAAACGCTGCGTAAACCACTGATCTTCATCTGATAAACATTTCTCACAAGCACAGCGACTTGTGTCCTGATGCTGGAGGAAGTTTTCCCAAAGCCTCTCTGACACATGTTCACCCAAAAACACACAGACACTGATGACGCAGAATAGGAAAATGAGCACCCTTTGTTTTGTCATGGCCTGGGTGAAGCTCGTGACTGGGAATCTTGTTTGGATGGCTTTGGATGTAGGCAATCTGTAGGCAAAGTGTGTGCACGGTGAAATACAAAGTCTACATTCATGAATCAGGGGGAAAAAGAGAAACATATAAGTTTATTATCAGCTATGATCAACAACAAAACAATATGAGGCTTGTTGGTAGTGGATATCTCACTACACAATCCATTTATATAGACTCAAACTACATCAGCAAAATACAGCTGCTAGTAAGGAAATGAACATCACAGAATGCATTACGTCTTGTGTAAGGACTGCAGGATGAGTTTTTATACGAGCATAATTTTTTAAATTATTATATGACATTATTATTTATTTATTATTTATTATTATTATTATCATTATTATTATCAATGATAATAATAACTTTTTACTAGATTCTTGTAAATGTTTTCATTCATTATGAGTAACACTGTACCCTTTTCTCCTACCTGATCACAGAGTAAATCCAGTCTAGTCCAGTTTGGCAAAACCTTTATACCAGTAAAGAGCACGGGAGAATGATGAACAACAATTGATTCACGGGATACAAATTCTAGGAAGATGAGAGGAGGTTCGCACATATGTGGGAGGGCGTGGTTTAAGCAAAGGTGTCCAAAATCCATACAGACATGAGGTAGATGATGAGAGAGGACATTTTTTCTTCGATTTCTTCTGTCAGTAAAATGAACACCTGAGGGGGCTCCAAGTCCTCCACTTCTGCTCCAAAGTCTGACGATTAAAAATGATAATAATAAACGCATAACGCCACCAGGTGTAGTCTTCTGTACAAATTCCAGTATCCGTATTTGAAATTAAATTCACTCGTCATCCTTCTGTCAGTCCTTGTGGTTGTACTGGAGTCTAATCCAAACATGTGTTTCATTTTTACCGTGGGAGCTGTTACGATGCTGTGAGCAGCAACACTGCAGGAAAAACGGATTCCCCTGGTGCGGATCATTTTTAAGTCCATGTAACTATCACACGATTAAACAAATATGAGGTCTGTAATCCAAGAAACTAAAGTCGCGCGTTTAATAGAAATAGACTCCTCTGCAGCACTGAGTGATACTGACCACATGACATAACAAGGATAATAATAAACACTTCTGGTATTCCATAGTCATCAGAAATATCACTAAAATATTATCACTGCTACTGTTATTATGCAGTAATATAATAAAAGTGGTTCTGTGGATTTATTATGTAATATTTATAATAATGATGATAAAATAAATACAGTACTATAATTTTTGATAATAATTTTAAGGGATACACCTCAGTAGACACTTCTTCCAGGTCTCAGATTTCCTCTGTTCCCTTGCATTTACTGCTCCTCTCTGTAATTTTACAAACATCTTCTTCAGAGATTCTAGTTTGTGTTTTAATATATGTGCCCTTTGTATATTTTTTATGATACTACTGCATGTTATGGGTGGGGGGGGGGGCTATGGTGCAATGGTTGAATTTGACTGTTGAATGTGCAGGGCTAGAACCACAGCCATAACACCAATGGATAGTAACTGCCTTTCTTTCCCAGCCACATTTAATTTCTGGATTAAATACAAACACCTGTTGTGATCCAGAATCTGTTTTTTAAATAACACTCATGAGCCACTGCAGTTGTTTCTGCTCCAAGTATCATTTTGTTGTTGAGTACATTTACAATACTCACCAAATCCCTAGTTTTTTATACTAAATCTCACCCTTGCATAGGAACTGCTGGAAATACCACAAAATGTTAAATATATCAACAAATCAAACATAAAATATTAAAGTGCTGAATTAAATAATTACATCATGGTGTGTGATAATCAATAATATCAGTGGTGTGTGGTGAGCATGAGTTAAGGATGAGGGTGCAGATGTTATAAGGTGCATAACAAACCTCCTTCATTAACAAGCCCCCACCTTTAGCTCCTGTGGCAAGCTAACATGGACCAGTCTCACCACTGAAAGCAATGTGGAGCTATTCTGCTGTCATTCTAAATGAAGTATTATATTACCATTGTTTGCAGATGCTTTGAATTTGCAGGGTTAAAGGAAACATAAAATCCTACCTGGCAACCTTCCAGCTAAACAGTATTTTAGCACACAAACAGACTATGTGTCAAGAGCAGTAGTTGAGGTAGCATTAAGTTCCATTTGTTTAGTGGTAGCTAAGGTATTCCAAAGACAAAAGAAAGAAAATCCTAAATCCTAAAATAAATAAATTCTGCATAATGCTACACAAGACAAAAGATATGGTTGTGGACTAGGAATAGTAAACCAACACTGGTGCACACACAGATCAGAGAAAAAAGCTTGAGGCTCCAGCAATAACTATGCTGTTGAGATAACACAAGTGTTTGGAATGACTGGTATCACCCTCCATATGCAATTCCAGCAGCTCAGTATCAGACACAAAGGACTGAAAACGTGTGGTCATGTTGTCTTTTTTTTTTTTTTTTTTTTTTTGCTGAGTTGCATCTGTATTTTGTAAATTTTGCTGGGAAAAAATGTCATCAGGCCACAGTCACAGTCTTTTTAATTGAATTGAATATTCTCATTATGGCTGTGGAATTTATAACTGCCCACATCTCCACTATGACTCCAACAACCAACTCACAGATCCTACAGTGCTGAGTCAATGGCCACATAGTTATTCAGAGTATTTCAATATACTAAAGCCACATTCTAGACCCAGGGAATCAGAAGTAGGGCGGACAAGGGGTCTTTGACACTAATATTAAATCTTAAAAATATACAGAGCAGTCACTGAGGTAATAAAAGCAGAGTCGGTGCACTAGTGAAAGTGGAGATGTTAGTAATTGTGTCGTGTGAGTCGTTCAATAATGAACTGTGCTGTCTTGTATTTAGGCTACAGAAAATAATTGTTCACACTTACAAGTCATTTTAGATTTGTGGTAAGGACAGAAGCCATGTATCCACCTAGTGGCTCATAGGCTTGGGTTTCCGTTTTGAGCCAGGTTTGGAGAAGATCTTGATCTTTTTTCTCAATTGTATCTTTACTCTTTGTGCTTTGTACCAACCCAAATTTATTCAGTGCACAACAAAACTGAGTAGAACCCTGTGCATTATCACAAAAATGTTAAATGATTCCAAATTGTGCTATCTCGTAATAACTGTATATTTTAAGTAAGTTGCTGATATAAGTTGAAAAAAGAAAGAAAAAAAAAAGAAAAAGAAAGATCACTGCAGCCAAAGTCAATTTATCTGTTATCACTTCAACAAATCTGATCACACATGTGAATTCCAACTTAGGCTAATTGAAAAGGGTTATAAAACAACCTCTGTTTTATAGCTTTATAGCTTTTTCTCAGGTGTGTTTAATGTCTAATGGCTCCACTTGGTAAAGATCTGCCTTAACAATAAGAAACTAAATAGTAAGACTTCATAAAGGGTGCAAGATCGTCAGTAGACAGCTGAACATAAGCAAAAACACAGCTGCAGCAGTGGAGAGGAGGCATGGGGGAACCATACAGCCAAAAATGGCGCCGCACGAGTGGCTAATAAGGATTATCTTATCTTATCTTATGTTAATAACAGGCAAGGTGGAATCCATTAACAAGGGCTGTGTTCTCTTATACCATGACTCCACTGAACATATCTAATGTCTTGTCCAAGAGCACCCTCTATGTTTCAGCATATATAATGACAGCAGGATAGGCTTAATCTTAAATCCTGTAATTCAGTAGACAGACAGTCAGAGATGTGGGATTTATAACTGTATTTTATCATTTCTGCAACACTGAAAATACATTTATTTCCCTGTCTATGATTTGCATGTGAGGACATACACAGATGATATGGCAAACTCTCAAACTCCGTTCTGACAATTTGAAAATCCTGTTTGATTTATTTACTGAGAGACAAGTAAGTTGTGTCTTCTTACTGTCCAAAGATTTCAGATTCCTATCAAAGAACTTATAGGCCATTATTGGTTGAGTGCATTATGATGTAGCAATTTATGTGGCTTATTTTTAGTGAGCAAATTATCATTAATTATTAAATAATTATTACATAATTTATTTTTGCTAGATGAAAAAAAAATATTACTTGTGTATAGTATTATAGTTTGCTTTGGACAAAAAAATCTGCCAAATGAATGTCATGTAATGTAATGTGATTAACTCACTTCATTCATTATCTGAAGCTGTCCTATAAATAACTGTGACACAAATTCATAGTTAGTATTTGAAACTTTTACCATGGCAAGATTAAAGCAGTTTTATTAAATATACCATATTCGTTACAGATAAATTCAGTGTGCTTTGCATTAAAAATGTAAAATTTTAGAAAAATACAGCAAGAAAGAAAGACAAAACCAAAAGGTTTAGGTAGATTCGTTGTTTTTGCTCTTGTTAAGAGAAGACTGCCCCGGATACCCTTTCACATTAGTTAAATACATTCAGTAATTTACAATTTACCATTACCTCACCTTTTATCTTCCTTGTAAAAAAAACTGTTTTAATGGTACATTCAAGAGGAAAATAACATGATGATACGGATTTGAATCCATTGTAAATGCCAGTCTTCTTCAGTTAATGGATTATTGCCTATTTATAAATAAATATACATAACGTTGATATTTCATAGTATGACTGTCAGTAACACATAAATAACACTCCTTCAAAGGTGGCATATGACTGTCAGAGGATTTAGTTATGTGTGTGCACATACAAATGTGTATTTTTCTCAGCCCTGAGTAACTCATTCATTTATGTTCTGTATTGCATTGCAACAGTGTCCGTCAACAACACAAAAGTGAACAATAAAAAATGAAAAACTGAGTACAAGCAAACAAGTACAGAGCAGCATAAAGCTGTTGTCCAACATTTCCTTGTATGTGATAAATTTTCATTCCATAAGCCCATTGAAATATTTGAGTAGCCTAAAAAACATCCCCAGCAGGATCAGTCAGATTCCTTAAATGTGTGGTTTTATATCATGGATAATTTTCCACTCAGTTTTAGTTTAATAATGGTTAGTCCAGGGTTAGACAGTGAGTCAGACCAGAGTTGTTGCATAAGGCCCATTCTTACTAGTCTTGTTTTGTTTTGTAAAGGATGTTCTATCATGGCTTAAATACTTTTAATGTTGACAGAATGATCACCATCCAGTATAAAACTTGAGTTTTTGTTGCTCAGCTAGCTGCTGGATAATTGAATACTCATGACCTCCAGGATGTACTCCTGTTTTTAACTTTCGGTCTTGTAGTTTTTCCCAGTAATGACTCCAGTTTCCATCTTTGTCTGCTCCATAACCAAACACATGGACCTAGGGAAAACAAAAATGAACATATAATAAAACCATAACTAAGGCTTCATTGCTAAGAATCTGTTCTTTGCTTGGGTGTGGATTCAAAGGCAGTTAAAAAGGTATATTAGAGAATGGTATGATCTGTCATAGGGGTCAGTAGATTTACGACAGCACAACCTGATACTGCGTGGACTAATGAAGATCACAACATCATTTAACATGAAGATTGGAATAATAAGCCAGTAGGCTTTCCATAGGAATGGTCATCCAACTTTTGGCACATGTGTTTGACTAAAACTAACCCATCTGAACATTAACTCTTAGCAGAAGAAAGCTCTATCAAGTCATGCAACGCTAAAGTAAGCTGTAAGTCAGGGTGGATGAACTTAGTGTCTTCCACTGAACAAAGAAAAATATATCCCTTTTTTTTTTTTTTTTAAACCAAACTTGCTCTGGTTCTTGGACCAGTTCTGTTCAGGATTCAGTCAGTCAACCAGTCTGCATTTCCACCAGTTTAAAGGAACCACTGTAATCAAGTTAATTAATGGAGGCACAATGCACAATGCTGGATCACACTGTTTACCAGCAAATGTCTGTAATAATGGTACAAATACTCATAGGAAGATCATTGTGTGTTCTTTTTTCCTGCAATTTCTTACATGCTT